>NC_134011.1:0-150000 GCF_047716275.1 Strix uralensis | reverse complement strand
CTTGAACGCTTGGGATTAGGCCGGAGAGTCGAGTTAGGCCTAATCCCCCATCTTTGGTACTGGCGTATAGTAGTGCATCAGTTGTACTAGGAGGCAGGTGTAGCCATTTTTTAACTGTATTTCTAATTGTTAAATCTAATGATTCCAAATAAGTAATTTTTGTATCTGAGTGATCTGCCAGGTTGATTACCCTTGGAATGGTGTATGTTCTAAGTATGTTTATCTTTTGAAATGGTTTTAAGGGGGACCTTTCTATTTTTAATAGCCAATTTCTAATTTTATCCTGTAGGTTTGGTTTAGATATTCCAATCCATGGATCTATATATAAGCCCAAGTATTTCTCTGTGTTATTGGGATGTATCATATTAAGGGGAGATCCCTTGATGGTCCAGGGTGGACAGTCATTGATTGTGTATGAGTCTTTTGTTGGCTGGATGAAGAAGCCATGACATTTCTCTCCCTGTGTTTTCAGACCCGTTAGGTCGCAGAAAGTCTTAACTATATCAAGGTTTTTTTTCATTCCATCCCAAGAACTACTGAGAAGTACAAGGTCGTCTGCAAAGGCCATGGTAGTAATGTGTGCTGAATTATGTTGGTATCCCGAGCCTTCCTCTTCTAGTTTGCACAGCAGGGGGTCCATTGCTAAATTGAATAAAATGGGGGACATTGGATCACCTTGTTTAACTCCAATTTGAATCCTGATGTCTTCTGATTGTTCATTTTTCTTGTCTATGTGCGTTTTTGTATTGTTATACATATTTGAGATGAGGTTAATGATGTGTTTATCTACTCCTTTTTGTTTGAGCACATCAATTATGTGTGCGTGATTCACTGTGTCAAAAGCTTTGGCGATATCAACAAAGACTACACCTAAGGGTTGTCGTTCTTTTTTTGCATTATTAATTATGAGTTTTAATAGTTTTAGATTTTCTGAGCACCCTGAAGATCTTATGAAGCCCCTTTGTCTTGGATTAATTGGGCATGCTTTTGTTAGTCTCGCAGTTAAGATTTTAGAAAATAAACGTAAAATAACTGATCCAATCGTAATCGGGCGCCAGTTATTGATGTTATTTTGGCGCTCTGGCAGCGCTGATTTTGATATAAGCACTGTTCTACATTTCTTTATGATGTCTGGAATCGTGCCTGTTAATAGCCATAGATTGAACAACTCCATTATTTGACTATTGTCAGGATCATGGTCTATAAGGTGCTTTAAAGTTAATCTATCTGGTCCTGGAGCTGTGTGCTTACTCATTTCTTTGATGTTCTTTGCGATCTCCTTAGTTGTTATCATGGATTTGAATGCTGTGTTATCAGCTCTTCCTCTTGTTAGAAAGCCACCTAGTCCTTTGTATGCTCCTGTTGTTTCCCATCTTTCCTTGAAGACTCTGTGCAGATCTTCCAGAGGGATGTTACATTTTAGGGATTCCATATCATCCAAGATAATACTTGCCAGTTTTCTTCTGTTCTTGTTGAACAGGTGTTGGAATCGTAGATATTGACCTCTCTTCTTTGCTCTCTTCTTCATCCATTCTTTAGATGATTTTGTAGAATGGGGTCTTCGGTTTTTATGGCTGTTCTGTTCCAAATTTGTGGTCTTCAGTTCTTGGGATCGCCTATACAGAAATGAGTAGCAATTTTCAAAGGCACTATTTATTGGTGTCGTCTTGTTGATATCGTCCTGGAGTACTTCTTGAAATACTTCTTGAAGTATGGGTAGTTTTTCCATTAATATCCATTTATTTATTGTCTTTTTATATTGCAATCTTAATCCATCCTCTATGGGTTGTCCAATGTCCACTGGAGGCTCCCCTTCTTCAAGCTGTTTAATCCATCCTTGATCTTCAATTTCTTTTGTTGTATTTTTATATAAGGCTCTTCTTTTGTCACTTATTTGTTTTGCTGTTTTGGTTGAGATTTGTTCAGCAATTAGTTTATTGATGTTCTTGGTCCCTTTGTATTTTTGATCTAAATATATAAGCTGATCTATTTCTTCTTTTGACCAGCATTGATTGTGTATTCCCCTGGCCGAAGTTATATTGGGGTGTGCGGTGTTTATACGTTCTTGATTTCTTATCAGAGGGTGGGCATGGCGTTTATGCTGTCCTAGGCCAATTTTAGTTTCAAATATTTTTCTACATTCCCCACATGGAAAGCCAATTACTGCCTCATTTATTATAATTCCCTTGCATTTAGGTATGTGGCATGCTATACTCTGATGTTTTTCATTCTTTCTACCACATTTGTTACATTCGTATAGAATCTTTCTTCTACCGTGAGTTCTTTGTATGTGTTCTATGAGTGTGGATATTTTACCAAATATAATTTCACAGTATGGGCAAATATTAGTTTTGGATGGCATTTTTATTATAGGTGTTTCAGATTGTGATGTGTGTTTGGGTGGCTGTGTAGGAGTTTTTGGGGAATTTGGTCTAAATATGGCCGTTTGTAATATGAGCTCCTCCTCCTCTTCGTTTACCCTTCCTTTATTGATCTCGGGTTTAGAATAGGAGGGATCGACATATACATCCGGTAGCATAGTTAATCCATCGGTTCTGATGTAATCTGAATGCTCATTATGATCTTTCTCATTTGAGTTTATTATCTCTATTTTCCTTAAATTGAAGGATGGTTCCTCTAATATTATATTTTTATTTTTATGTCCAATGTTTTTTATTTGCTCTGTAAATATGTCATATCCGGTTTGAGTGCCTACCGAGATGAATGGTATTTTAAGCGGTCGCACCATTTTGTCACAATTTAGCAAGGGTAGTCAGAGCCAATCAACTCCCCCTTGTAGAGTTGTTTAGCTGTGCCCAACTTAGCCTGTGGGCTTGGCTTTGGGCAATCAATATTAATTGATGCCTATACTTTGAAACACCTAAAATTACTATCAAGCGGTCGGTGAGGTTGCTTGATAGGGCGAGGAAGCTATTCCTCTTTTTAGTACTGGGGCAGAGGTCAGTTCAGTTACCCCGAAGGGCATCCAGCGGGACCACGAGGAGGTATGACCTCTGCAGCTAAGCCCAGTTAGTAACTATGTTCCCGTCTTAAGAGAGTCATAGTTACTCCCGCCGTTTACCCGCGCTTCATTGAATTTCTTCACTTTGACATTCAGAGCACTGGGCAGAAATCACATCGCGTCAACACCCGCCGCGGGCCTTCGCGATGCTTTGTTTTAATTAAACAGTCGGATTCCCCTGGTCCGCACCAGTTCTAAGCCGGCTGCTAGGCGCCGGCCGAGGTGGGCCTGCGGGGTCTTCGGGAACCCTCTGGCTCCCCGTCGCTGGGTGTCTGGTTCCCACCTGTGCTGTGTGATGGTGTCGTGTGATGGATTTGAAGCTGTTAGAAATCTTGACTCATAACTACACTAGGAAAGCGCTCCAGTTATCTGTACGTGTCTTGAAGACTTGAAGAAAAGTACAGGAAGAGACATGTCTCCTTAGGGCTTGCTTTATTTGAGTGAGTCCGTGGTGTATTTGATGCCGAGTCCTTGAACCTCAGGTACAAGTAGGTAGGGACAGTGGGAATCTCATTCATCCATTCCTGCGCGGCACTAATTAGATGACGAGGCATTTGGCTATTTATCAAACACACATATATACATGTATATATGTGGGTCTCTTTTCCAGGTTAAGTAAAGGTGGCCCGTCCACCTCAGTCTAAATCAGTAGTAATTGACTAATCAGTTTGGTAGGTCAATTTAGGTGTTAATATTCAGACCTATTGACGCGTCTTGTAACGGAACTTGATTCCCAGTCCACTCTCCAGCTTCCCACTTTTACAAGTTGTATTTAACTGTAATAACTTTAAAACTTCGTGAAAAATTCATTATAAGTATTAACTATTTACAAGAAAATTAGCTAATGGTAGACCGTGATTTACTTGCAAACACATATGAGTTAAGTCTACTGAGGAGAATAATGCCATATTCGATAATGTCCGTGCAATTTTATTTTGTCTGGAGTTAGAGATACCCAGGTCGGTGAGCAGTGTGTAATTGCCTTCATACCATTTGCCACGAGAACCCAGGGGAAAACGCATACATTTAATGTTGGTGGCATTCGTAAGTTCTTGGATTTGTTCTTTAAGATGTTTATATTTATTAACTTTTTCTGTTGCAGCCTCCTGCAACGTTTCCAATTTAGTTTCATATCTAATTGTTACATCCACTACCACTGCTGTTTTTTCTTTTAGGAAAACCAGATCTGGTTTATATAAGCAGTGGTTCTTGGAAGATAATGCAATCTTTCTTTTTTGCTTCTTCAATTAGAATTTTACAAATTTTATTATGTCTTTTAATTCTGGCATCTTGAACTGCCGGGCAAAAGCCAATTATGTGGGCACAGGTTTCATTTTCGGCTTGACAATGACGACAAGATTTATTACACGTCGATTGTCTGCCTCTTGCCACGAATTCCCTGGTGGGATAGACATTTGCTCTTAACTGGAGGGCAGTGATAAGTTTTCTATGGGGAATGCCTCTATAGCGCTCAATCCAATTATTACTTGTACTATCTTTTTCAAAATTTATAACTTCTCGGCCTTGGGACAGCAGTTTAGTCCATTTTTGAAATTCTTCATTTCGCCAATTACAGGCTTTGGGAAAAATCCTCCTTGGTGTGGGTCTTTCCCATTCTGAATCTTCTTCGTGTACTATACCATTTGTTTTTGTTGTAACGGTTCCTGGGTCCCACACTGATGGTTTTTTGTCTTTGTCGCCTCCAGCTGCGATCCATAGATGTTTGAATTCTTTTTCAATGTTTTTGTTTTTAACTATTGTTTTAATTGTATCATCTGAGGATTGTGCTATTCTATGGATTCTTCTAGCTTGAACACTTGGGTTTAGGCCAGAGAGCCAAGTTAGGCCTAATCCACCATCTTTGGTGCTGGAGTATAACACGGCATCAGATGTACTTGGAGGCAGGTGTAGCCACCTCTTAACTGTATTTCTAATTGTCAAGTCCAGTGTTTCCAAGTACGTGATTTTTGTGTCCGAGTGATCTGCCAGGTAGATTACCCACGGAATGGTGTCTGTTCTGAGGATGTCGATCTTTTGGAATGGTTTTAAGGGGGACCTTTCTATTCTTTGCAACCAGTCTTTTATTTTATCTAGTAGCCTTGGTTTTGATATTCCTACCCATGGATCTATAAACAGGCCCAGGTATTTTTCCGTGTTATTGGGGTGTATCATGTTGAGGGGAGTGCCCTTGATGGTCCAGGCTGGACAATCATTAATAGTATAGGAATCTTTTGTTGGCTGGATGTAAAAGCCGTGGCACTTTTCTCCCTGTGTTTTAAGGCCTGTGATGTCACAAAAGATTTTAACTATTTCGAGATTTTTTTGCATACCTTCCCAAGAACTCCTAAGAACTACTAGATCGTCTGCAAAGGCCATTGTAGTTATATATGTGGAGCGATGTTGATAACCAGAGCCTTCCTCTTCTAATTTACACAGTAGGGGGTCCATGGCTAGATTAAATAGAATGGGGGACATTGGATCACCCTGCTTGACTCCAGTATGAATCTTGATGTGCTCTGACTGTTCATTCTTCTTATTGATGTATGTTTTTGTATTTTTATACATATTTGAGATAAGGGTAATGATGTGATTGTCTACCCCTTTTTGTTTAAGGACCTCGATTATGTGTGTGTGATTCACCGTGTCAAAAGCGTTGGCGATATCAACAAAGACTACACCTAAGGATTGCCGTTCTTTTTTCACATTATTTATTAGTAGTTTTAGTAGTTTTAGATTTTCTGAGCAACCTGATGATTATATGAAGCCCCTTTGTCATGGATTAATCGGGCATGGTTTTGTTAATCTTGCTGTTAGAATTTTTGAAAATAGTCGTAAGACAATACATCCAATTGTAATTGGGCGCCAGTTGTTGATGTCGTTTTGGCGTTCCGGTAAAGCTGATTTGTTTATGAGCACTGTTCTACATTCCTTGATAACATCTGGAATAGTGCCTGATAGTAGCCATAAATTAAATAGCTCCATTAGCTGGGTGTTGTCTGGATCAATCGCTACAAGGTGCCTTAGAGTTAATCCATCTGGTCCTGGTGCTGCGTGTTTGCTCATTTTCTTGATGTTCTTTGCGATCTCCTTAGCCGTAATCCTTGCTTTGAAGGCTGTGTTATCCGCTCTTCCCCTTGTCAGAAATTAGATGACGAGGCATTTGGCTAGTTTTCAAACACAATAGACGTGTTTCTCTTCTGGGTTAAGTAAAGGTGGCCCATCCACCCAATTGTCAAAATTTGGTAGCGGTGAATGATGGAATATCGCCTGACGTGACTAATAACAGATGAAAGAGACCCCCACTGAATTTCTCATAGTTGGTAGAGACAGCCGTCGACTGCTAGGCTCAGAACCCCGTCCCTGGCCAAGGTCTGGTATGACTTGTTTCTCCCCTCTCTCAATGCCCAACTGGGTTGTAACCAGCGGCGGATCATTCCAGGGCAGCCAACAGAGGTCAATCCAGTCTTGCCCTTGACCGTTGGTAGAAGCTTGCTCGCCATCATCACAGTCGGTATAAGTGTGTAGGGTGAGGGTGGTCATAACCTGTCAGTCCCCCCTCAAGGACTGCCGGGCTTTGCCCAACCTACTAATCCCATGGGCAAGGCTTTTTGGGTGAGGGTGAATACAGCCCGACGGTCTCCCCTCAAGACCTGCCAGGATTGCCCGATTTACCAAGCCAGTGGGCGGGGGCTCTTGGGCCATCGACCTGAGTGTAGATGTCATATTTAATTTGAATCACCAGAAAATACTATCAGGTGATTGGTGAGGCCACTCAATAGGGAGGAAGTAGCCATAACTCCCGGACTGGGGCAGAGGCCAGTTTGGTTACCCCGAAGGGCATCCAGCGGGACCACGAGGAGGTATGACCTCTGCAGCTGCGCCCAGTTAGTAACTATGATCCCGTCTTAAGAGAGTCATAGTTACTCCCGCCGTTTACCCGCGTTTCATTGAATTTCTTCACTTTGACATTCAGAGCACTGGGCAGAAATCACATCGCGTCAACACCCGCCACGGGCCTTCACGATGCTTTGTTTTAATTAAACAGTCGGATTGCCCTGGTCCGCACCAGTTCTAAGCCGGCTGCTAAGCACCGGCTGAGGCGGGCCTGCGGGGTCTTCGGGAACCCTCTGGCTCCCCGTCGCTGGGTGTCTGGTTCCCACCTGTGCTGTGTGATGGTGTTGTGTGATGGATTTGAAGCTGTTTGAAATCTTGACCCATAACTACACTAGGAAACCACTCCAATTATCTGTACGAGTCTTGAAGACTTGAAGAAAAGTACAGGAAGAGACATGTCTCCTTAGGGCTTGCTTTATTTGAGTGAGTCCGTGGTGTATTTGATGCTGAGTCCTTGAACCTCAGGTATTGAGAGGAGGTTGCACAAACCCCTCAAATTGTCCAATGTAAAAAGCAAAACCCAAAGTACCTTGAAGCATTAACGAGTCCCTCTGAGGAACGCTTCCAGGAGAGCCTCCCTAGGGACTCGTTAGGACATATAAGCATAGGCCATTTTTGCAGGTAGGCAAAGGTAAATGCAGGCAGCTCAGATGCTGAGAAAACCCAGGTTTTGTTTGATGAAGCAGAAAGGCCAAGCCCCGACCCCCAGCCCCTGGGAAGGTAGATCGTGTCCTTCACGCATTGCTCTGGGGTCTTCCGGGGGCAGTGGGATGTGGGGTGGGTGATGCTGAGTGAAGGACAATGGTATGACAGTCCTCAGCCTTACTGTGGGTGTGCAAAGGGGCAGCGGGCACCCCCCCCAGGGCTTTCAACAACATGTCCCCTCACTGACCTTGGGACAGTTTGGGACAATGTCTACTGCTTTGCACAAGTCCAGGTAGATGACATCCGTTGCTCTTCCAACTCTTCTTTGGGAGGCCAGCGACTGGCGAGACAGGTGTGTGTTCATGTGATGTTGATGGGGATGTGGGTGCGTGTAACCACTAGTGAACATCAAAGCAGGGCAAACAGTGAGTAGAAGACAGCTGGGAGCCCGGTATTTTTCAGAGCCTGGTCTGGACTGGGCACTAGATAGCCCAGAGGCTCTGCAAGAAGCCACTGGAGGAGTAATGTTGCCCAAACCACCTCCTGGGAAAACTGTGGGGTCTTGGGCATCTGTTGCTGATGAGGCCATAGGTCTTGACCCAGAGGGGAAATGGTCCTGTATGGAAGAGAGCATCAGCAATGCATGGAGCTGTGTCTGGGGTTGGACGAGGAGTCAGCTGAAAGCTGAGGGGTCAACATGAGAGGGAAGAACAACATGGGCAATGCTGTGGTTGGTGGATGTCTGCTCCAGACCTCCTGGTCAGGAAGAGGAAGTAGATGAGGCCTTCTTTAGACAACTGGAGGAAGCCTCATGTTGCAGGCCCTGGCACTCATGGAGGACTTACACTATCCCCATATCTGCCAAAGGGGCAAGAGAGCAAGGTGCAAGCCACACAGGCTGCTTTTGGAGCTTGCTGGTTTGTCCTGAGAAGGGTGACTGAGGAGGCAGTGAGGTGAGGTGCCCTGTGGGACTTCATACTTCCAAACAAGGAAGAGGTGGTCAGGGATGGAACAGTCAGGGGTGAGAAGGTAGAGCTGAGTCTCCTGAGAGAAGGGAACAAGGCTTCATGAGAGCAGGCTTTGGCCTACTGAGGGACTTGATTGGAAGAATCCCATGGGATACCACCCTGCAGAGAAGAGGGGTGCAGAGAGCTGTTTGATGGTCAAGGATCTCTTCCAGCACCAGAAGGCTCCACCCTGACACGCAGGAAGTCAGGCAAAGGCGGCAGGAGGCTGGCAGGGATGAGAAAGGAGCTCCTGACTGAAATGAAGCACGAAGAGGCAGCACAGCGAAGGTGGAAGCTGGCTGCCTTCCAGCCTCAACGGTTCTGTGACCGTGCTGGAGTGAGCCATTGCAGGGTGTGTGTGTGTGTGTGTGTGTGTGTGTGCTTGTCTGTGTGTGGGGGACGAGGGGATCCCGGGGCCACATGCTGGATAGATGGAAGATGTAAGACAAGATCTTGGAGGGATCCATTTGGTCTGTGTGTCTATGTAGGTGTATGTCAAAAACTGTTCCTAAACAAGAAACTGTTCATAAAGAGGATGTCTCAAACAATGCGCGTGGGATGCCCTGTGGGGGAGAAGCAGAGCGAGCTCTGCGGTGGTGGGGTGGCGGGCCGTTTCTCTCCCCCTGCCTCCTGTTGTTGCCCAGAGACAGAACTTGCCTCACTGCGCAGGTACAAGCCAGAGAAAATGAGAAGCTTCTGGCACGACCTATTGCGCATGCGTAAGAAAGACTTTATAAAGGCAATATGCCATGTGTCCTTGTCGACCAACCACTTACGGACCAAGCTGGCTACTCTGCGACAACGTGGGATCCAAGGGTGGTCGTTTCCCTTTTCCTAGTCCCTCCCTCTCTGTTTTCTCTTTCCTCTTTTTGCTCTCTCTCTCTTTCTTACATATATTCATGTGTATAAACTTTCTATGAATTGAATTGCGGTCAGTTGGTCGTTGACGGGTTAATAGGAGAATAGTCTCGTCACCAAAGTGCCTTTATTTGTTCTCCGGACAGTTATCAGTTGATTGTTGCCAAATTGTCTCCATTCATGCACTAAAGTGGTCAGTTAATGAAGTCACCAGCACAGTGGTTCCTCTGAGTCATTTTCGTGACTCGGCCGCCCTGCGGCTCTGCCGAGCAGTGATCGGCTCTTCCACTGGCACGCAGGCTCTTGGGGAATTCAAAAGATTCACCCCCCCTTGTAACCCACCATGTGGGAAGACAGAGATATGTATCTTGCAGTAGTGTACCAACAGCCCACCCTTGTTTCCCTTTCTCCACTGACCATGGTTTTCATCGGCCTAGAAACCTTTCCCTGCACCACGGGTCTTCCCTTGACGATAATGCCTGTGTGGGGCAGGGAGGCTGGGTCAGTGCAGGGACAGGGCGGGCTGTGACAGGGGCCAGGAAGCAGCTGCCAGGAGGTGACAGCAAGGACAGTTTGCGAAGGAGAAATTTATATAGATTGACTTCTTTGTTTTTAAGGAGGTAAAGCTTGCCTGGAGCTGGTAGTTGCAAGGAAAGTCAAGAACAAAAAGATGAGCTTCAGTGGCTCATTAGAGAGCAAGGCTGAACAAGGGAAGTGCAGGGCTGCTACTGAATGGGGAGGGGGATTGAACAGCAGCAGACACAGGCGGGGCTGGGGGACTCAATGCCATCCTTGCCTGAGTCTCTATTGAAAAGGTCTCCAGGCCTCAGTGCTCAGGGAGAGGGCTAAACGAGCAGGAGAGCACGTACTGGCAGGAACCTCAGCAAATGCAGCAAGGACAAGTGCCAGTGTGTGACCCTGCAGGATATTCTGTAAGAGTCAATCAGAAGATCAGCATTGTCTCAACATTGTCCTCAGGGACATGGACAGGAAGGTACCCGACAGCGGCGTGTCTGGAACACAGTTGCCGATCGCTGGAGTGGAATGTGTTGCAAGGGCTCCTGAATGCAGAACTGTGCGGCACAGTGAGTGCAGTGCTGTTCTCCTGAGCACTGACCCGAGTGGTGCAGGCAGTGCAGTGCTGTTCTCCTGAGCACTGACCCGGGTGGTGCAGGCAGTGCAGTGCTGTTCTCCTGAGCACTGACCCGGGTGGTGCAGGCAGTGCAGTGCTGTTCTCCTGAGCACTGACCCGTGTGGTGCAGGCAGTGCAGTGCTGTTCTCCTGAGCACTGACCCGAGTGGTGCAGGCAGTGCAGTGCTGTTCTCCTGAGCACTGACCCGGGTGGTGCCGGCAGTGCAGTGCTGTTCTCCTGAGCACTGACCCGGGTGGTGCAGGCAGTGCAGTGCTGTTCTCCTGAGCACTGACCCGGGTGGTGCCGGCAGTGCAGTGCTGTTCTCCTGAGCACTGACCCGTGTGGTTCAGGCAGTGCAGTGCTGTTCTCCTGAGCACTGACCCGTGTGGTGCACAGTGCTGTGCTGTTGTTCGATACCTGAGCCTAACCGGAGCCGTTAGAGATGACCGCATTGATACTGTCAGAAAAGATGGATCGCAACTGCTGTCATAACATCGATGAAGAAATCATGAACTTTAGACGAACTTTGCTTCATTATAATACCAAAACACACCTCCTGGTTGAAGGCTGCCCGCCTCTAAGGTCGACCACGCCTCGGACACTCCCCCTCGTGCATCTGTGGTAGCCCCGCTCGAGAAGGGTGGAGATCCCTGGAGCAGAGGAGGAGCAAGGTGTGTCATAAGCATAAAAGATGACTTCTGGACAACGAAAATTGGAAGCTTCCCCACCAAGGATCACGACAATCGACGACGGAGCATTAGCTGGACCCGGGACTGTTAGGACATCTTGAGGTCAGCGGTGGTAGCTATAACCTCTCTTCTCTCTGAACTTAACTTTGCTTTTCCCCTTTCTTTCACCCATCTCTAACTATCACGTGCCGCTTCACAGGCAGCAAATAAAGTTTCACTATTTGATTGATGTTGGTTGCCTTAATTTTGCACTTTTGAGATCGTAGCAAACGAACCATCACGAGTCCACCGAGTGGACCGTGACATTAAACTGGCATCATGGACAGGATCCTGAGAGACAGGGGGGTGCAGGTTGTGTGTGGTCTGTAACAGGGGAAGAACATTTTGCTCCAGCCGCACCTGGCCCTACATGCGAAAGGGTGAGAGGTGTCCAGAAAGCAAGGGGGGTGATTCGAGATTCCTGCACACCGCACACGCCTCGGTGTATTGCACCCCAAAGTCGCATTGAGGGCTCTGTCTATCAGGATCAAGTATAAGGATCTCTTAGTGCAAAAGGGGGAACTGTCCTCAAAAAGATGAGGTTGACTACCCAGGGAAGTTGAAGAGACAAGCAGAGAAAGTCTGCACTTGTGTGTAACTAAGTTTTGACTCCCCATGGTAGGGTTTGGTCCCTTCAGTCACTTGGGGAAGAGAAGGGGGACGCAGCAGTGGCTCTGTGTGTGTGTGTAACTAAGTTCAGCCTCCCCGACGCGAGTTTGGCTCCTTCACAATAAGAATGACTAAGAAGGATGATTACCAAGACTCTCCGTTAGTGAAAAATCTTAACTTGTTCTATGCACTCTTGGCAAAGTATGGAGCTCGACCCTCCCCACCCGGGGAAGATTGGGCTCGAGATAATTGGAAAAATTTGCAGAGTGTACTAGACCGAGTGATTTCTTTACAGAATGAGGCTAAAATACAGTCAGGAAAAGGCAAAGAGATAATCTGTGCAGTTCTAGGAGCCAGCCTGGTCACAGCAGTTGAAGACAGCTGTAAGCAGCGTAGTCATGAAAAGCAAATCACAGAATCTCTTGAAAATTTGGTGCAACTTTTGCAGAAAACAATCTCCAACCTGGAAGAGCAATTAGCAGAGAAAGAAGAGCAGTTAGCAGAGAAGGAGAAAGTAATTTGCTTGTTCAAACAGCAGATAGAGGAAAAAGAAGAGATAGAGGAAGAAAATCACTTGTTAAAAGCTGCCCTTAAAGGAAGGGGGTGGGAGGATTCAGAAGGATTGTTGTGGACTTTCCGGACACCACAGCTGAATATCGGGGTACTTCAAACTGCACCCCCTCTGCCGTTTAGCAAAGTAACTAATGTTAAACAATATCCCCTCCCCCTGGGAACAAAGGAAGACATCAAACCAGTCATGCAGGAGATGCGGGAGCAAGGAGTGGTGATAAATACCCATTCTCCTTTCAACTCTCTGGTGTGGCCAGTGAAAAAACCTAACGGGAAATGGAGGCTCACAGTAGATTTTCGGAGGCTGAATGCTAACACAGAGCCCCTAACTGCCGCGGTCCCTAACATGCCTGAACTGGTAATAACAATTCAGGAGAAAGCTCATCCGATTATGGCAACCAGAGATGTTAAAGATATGTTTTTCATGATAGCTTTGTGACCAGAAGACAGAGATCGTTTTGCTTTTACGTGGGAGGGACAACAATTTACCTTTACCCGGCTGCCTCAGGGATACAAACATTCCCCTACATTAGCTCACCATGCTCTAGCCCAAGAGCTGGAGAAAATACCAAAAGCCGAAGGCACAGCTGTCTGTCAGTACATTGATGATATTCTCCTGGGGGGAGATAAAGAAGGGGAGGTGGGGACAACCCAACAGAATGCAATCTCTCATTTGGAGAACTTGGGTTTGCAAATTCCCCCCGAAAAGGTCCAAAAGCCCTCGCAAGATGTAAAGTTTTGGGGAATTTGGTGGAAAGGGGGAATGATGTGTATCCCACCAGACACCCTCACTTCCCTAGATCAGATCAAAATGCCTGAATCAAAAAGCATTTGCAGCATGCTTTGGGGTTATTGGTGTTCTGGAGAAAACACATCCCGGGCTTTTCTATCATTGCCAGACCTCTTTATGATTTGCTGAGAAAAAGGGCCAAATGGGAGTGGACTGCTCCTCAGGAAGAAGCAATGCAATTGTTAATTTTTGAAGCAACAGCTCACCGGGCTCTTGGCCCTATCCACCCTACAGCCCCTTTTCAGGTAGAACGGGGGTTTGCCGCAAGGGGATTGTCAGTACACATTTGGCAACGTGGTCCTGAGGGTCCAACCCGCCCCGTAGGATTTTACTCCCGCAGCTCTAAGGATGCCGAGAAGAGATATACCTCATGGGAGAAAGGTTTGTTTGTGGTTAGCCTGGCTCTCATAGAAGTGGAGAAAATTACACGTCAGCAACCAATCGTGCTAAGAGGCCCGTTCAAAGTTATAAAGGCAGTGACTAGCGGGACCCCCCCTCCTGACGGGGTGGCCCAGAGAGCCTCGGTACGAAAGTGGTATGTCCAGATTGAACACTACTGTAACCCTTTCTCAGTGACTGAAGGAGCTTTAAAAAACTTAGCTATCCAAGAAACAGAGAGCCTGGACGGCAGCCAAGACAAACCTATCTCAATTATTCAAGTGGCCTCTCCTTTTACCCATGATCAGTCAGTGAATGATTGGTTTACCGACGCTTCTGCAAAGCGAGAAGGGAAAGTGTGAAAATACTGGGCAGTAGCTCTCCACGCTACCACTGATGAACAGATAATAACAGAGGGAGAAGGGAGTGCCCGGGGAGGAGAATTAATTGCAGTATGGAGTGTTTTCCAGCGCGAAGGACAAACCACTCCCCCTGTCCACATTTACACTGATTCCTATGCAGAGTTTAAAGGATGTACTGAATGGCTCCCTTTCTGGGAGCAAAATGAGTGGGAGGTTAGCCACCAATGCCCTAGGGAAGGAGCATCGGATAAATACTCGCTGGATAATTCCGTCATTCTAATTTTCTGTCTGGTTTTAATTTTTGCCTCAGAGAGGCAAGTTCTATTTATTGTTGCAGAAGAACTCCGAGGGATGCCAAGAATAGCATGAATCATTTAATTGGATTGGTAGTACTTTTCTGCATCCTACCACTAACCTGTAACCAAAAGACTACAGAATGGCCATGGTCCCAAGCTGCCATCAAGCATACTAGCGCTATAGGACAGTATCCCAAAGACCGTCTCCCAAACGTAGCCACTGTAGTAATGCATGATACTGAAGTGTACCACCCACCTGAATGGGAGTGGGACAGAAAAGATTGGGTCCGTGTCCTGACTGGAAAGATTGGAGAAAAAATTCAGGTGGGATGCAGAAAAGTGGAAGGATCTCTTCATGAGAAAGCCTCTTCAATTACTATCTCTGGAAATCTGTTGGATCCAAATTCTAGCATCACTGCAGAACTCTGTCCTACTAACCAGGGGATTGTTGGTATAACTTCACTTTGACTAAGCCAGTCTATGTGGTGTGCAATTGGCAGCCTAATCCACTGGCAGGAGGACTATCAGGCCTAACAAGCCTGCAGTGATGCTTGCTGCAGTAATCACACACCGTGGCATAGACACCGTCTTCACGCTAACTGACAGAGATGAAGTTATACCCTCTTTTACAGTGGTACAAGGGGACGACATCACAATAAAATGCAGGTTGATCACTGAATCCCTCGGTGAACCCACAAACAGTTACCACATGGCCCTATTTTGTTGTGTAAAAATCAAAACCTAGATTGTTGGCTAAATTTGACTGCTGTGCAGTACTCCCATAAAGTTATGTGTGGCAAAAATAACACCAAACTCTGGGGAGAACTCAAAATAGATGTTGTAATACCTACTACCTAACCAACTGTTGTGCTTCGCCCAAAAATCTTTGGAATTGGAGCGTATGGGATCAGAAATACGGGCCAACAACAAATGTTGTTTAACCTGGCATGGTCGCTCAAACGAGTTGAACTGCTGATGCAAAACAATGTTTCGGAAATTCAGCCAGCTTGCTCACCTTTCCTAAAGACTTCTTACAAGGGATGGACAACCTGGCTGCAAAAACGAGCTCCTCACACGAGATGAACGCGGAGCGACCTAACGAGTGTTTTGGGGACAGGATTGGGAGTTTTAAATAGTATTGATTTGGAGGTAATAATGAACAAATTAGCTACCTCAATTAGTGATTTGGCTAACTTACAGCGGCCCTTGCGATCATCTTTATTGGCTTTGGGGACTAACCAGTGGCTGTTGTCAAATATATTACCAAAATGGGAAAAGGTAAACGTAAAGTACCACGAGTCGATTGCAGATGCTTTTGGTGTGATCCAAAATAACCTCTCTTTGGCTCTCAGTTGTATCCAGGCTCAAATGTGGATGCAGTCGGTAGCCGACTCAATTAGAAGAGAAGGTGAAGAAGGCACTCTCCCCACTGAAATTCAGAAAATAATTTGGGACAGTGCCACTGATTTCAAGAAGAAACTCCAATCCTGCTGGAATTTGGTAAACTTTACCTATGACCCCGTCACAAACACAGCTACAACCTCTGCGCTTACTATATATAATGCTACCATGTACCCAATTTATCCCGTCATTGCATTAGGGTTGAACCACAACGGAACTATACTCTGTCCTTTTGAGCATAGAGTATGGGCCCGAAAGGTGGATGAAAAATGGCAAACTGTCAATTTGGAATCTTGCATTGTACGAGAAGAACAAGGATTTATCTGTGAAGGCAATGCAATTGAGGCACAAGATACTTGTTTAGATACTGAACAAAGTATTTGTCATTTCGAGATTCATCCTGATGAAAACCCTGAAACAGTACTCACATAGATTGGCAAAGGCTGTGTATGTTTGAGCACTGTTTGTGATTTTTTTTATCCGTGGATAAGGTAGTTGTAGAGACTAAAAATCATTCAAATTTCTGTGTTTGTAATTTTACTGAGATTATTGGATGTGACTTTTCCTATTTAGCCTCGGGCACATCTCACCAACTTTTGCAATCTAATTACACGTTGATTCATGAATTACTGCCTGCACCCATTGGGATGAATCTCACTTCGGTAAAGCAATTACTATAACATAAGGATTTGATTGAGATTTTGGAAAAAATTAGGGAAAACGGGCAGAAAATCTTAATAACTGTTCATCATAACGTGAAAGAAATACACCGAGTTTTGGAAAGAGTGCAAAAGGATGCAGAACATAGATGGTGGGACACACTTTTCAGATGGTCACCTACTGCTGCAGACATCCTGAACAAGTTGTGTCACCCCATCGCGGTTCTCTTCATATTGGTTTTGATCATCTTGGTTTTGTCAGCAGTATTGTGTGTCTTAACCTGGAGAATGATGAATCGGTTAACACGTTTGATGTCTGTATTGAATGCACATAATATGCTTGATGTCCCATCCAACGTGGATATCCCCAAATCAATTGATGTAATTGTTTCAACAATTTAATTTTTTGTAAATTGCTTGATCACTGTTGTTTCCTTTCTCTCTTCTCTCCCTCCACACCGCCCCCCCCGCCCCCCCCCCCCCCCCACTTCTTTTCCTTTTCTTCTTCCTCTTCTTTACTATGCTACCACCAAGCGGTCCTGACGTCCTGACGACCATGTTGAGAGACAGGGGGTGGTGTAAGAGTGGGCCAGAAGATCAGCATTGTCTCAACATTGTCCTCAGGGACATGGACAGGAAGGTACCCGACAGCGGCGTGTCTGGAACACAGTTGCCGATCCCAGGAGTGGAATGTGTTGCAAGGGCTCCTGAACGCAGAACTGTGCGGCACAGCGAGTGCAGTGCTGTTCTCCTGAGCACTGACCCGTGTGGTGCCGGCAGTGCAGTGCTGTTCTCCTGAGCACTGACCCGTGTGGTGCCGGCAGTGCAGTGCTGTTCTCCTGAGCACTGACCCGGGTGGTGCCGGCAGTGCAGTGCTGTTCTCCTGAGCACTGACCCGTGTGGTGCCGGCAGTGCAGTGCTGTTCTCCTGAGCACTGACCCGTGTGGTGCACAGTGCTGTGCTGTTGTTCGATACCTGAGCCTAACCGGAGCCGTTAGAGATGACCGCATTGATACTGTCAGAAAAGATGGATCGCAACTGCTGTCATAACATCGATGAAGAAATCATGAACTTTAGACGAACTTTGCTTCATTATAATACCAAAACACACCTCCTGGTTGAAGGCTGCCCGCCTCTAAGGTCGACCACGCCTCGGACACTCCCCCTCGTGCATCTGTGGTAGCCCCGCTCGAGAAGGGTGGAGATCCCTGGAGCAGAGGAGGAGCAAGGTGTGTCATAAGCATAAAAGATGACTTCTGGACAACGAAAATTGGAAGCTTCCCCACCAAGGATCACGACGATCGACGACGGAGCATTAGCTGGACCCGGGACTGTTAGGACATCTTGAGGTCAGCGGTGGTAGCTATAACCTCTCTTCTCTCTGAACTTAACTTTGCTTTTCCCCTTTCTTTCACCCATCTCTAACTATCACGTGCCGCTTCACAGGCAACAAATAAAGTTTCACTGTTTGATTGATATAATCCCCTTTGGTGTTGGTCGCCTTAATTTTGCACTTTTGAGATCGTAGCAAACGAACCATCACGAGTCCATCAAGTGGACCGTGACACCTCCCCCTGGCAATGGCACAGGCTGGGGGCTGCCTGGCTGGGAGAAGCCCTGTGGGAAAGGTCTTGGTGGGTTGGGCAGGAGGCAGCCGTGTGCCCTAGCAGCAAGGGAGGCCAGCTGCCCCCAGGGCTTTACGGCCAGGAGTGTGGCCAGGAGATCAAGAGAGGGCATTGTCCAGGTTACTGCGTCTGGATTGCACACCCCCAGTACAGGAATGATGTTGGCAAGCTGGAGGGGGTTTGGTGAATGGCCCCCAAGATAGGCTGGGCCTGGAACACTTGCCTGTGAGGAGAGGCTGAGGGAGCTGGGCTTGTTCAGCCTGGAGAAGGGAGGGCTGAGGGGGACCTCCATGCAGCCTGGCAGCACCTACGAGGTCAGTGACTGCATAATCATCTCCAATCCAGACAGCTCCCCTTGGCCTGCCTCTCCCCTTCCTCTCTGTCCCTGTCTTGTCTCTGCTGGGATGAGTAGTTTTGTGATGAAGGTCTTGTCCCCAAATTGCTGGGGCCAGCTGCTGGCCAATCAGGCTCCTGTAACAGGAGTGGCCTCACAATCAACATCACACTTTGTGGTGCCTTTGCCCGTCTCTCCCCATCCATCCCTTGACTCCTCATCACTGCTGGACCCCACGTTCAACAGTCAAACCCAGCCCCTTCGCTGGCCTTTCCCTCTCCCCTGCCCCACGGGTTGGCAGAGCCAGGGCGGGACGTGTCGCGTTCAGGCTTTGCAGTGCTCATGCAGAATTCTTGCCACAAAGTCGGTGCTGAGATCAGACTCAGTGCTGTGGAGCAGACCCCAGCAAGAAATAACAGCGTTCAACAGTGGATTTGCAGTGGTGGCCACCATATTGGTTTTGCAAGGGGGCTTCTCTCCATTTACTAAAAGGATCTGCTACTACCAAGATGCACTTGGTGTTTCAAGCTGTCACTGGCAGAGGTCCCATGAAATCAATCTGCAGTTGTGCCTGTGGGCCTCCACTCTGTTGGTGCTGGGCTGGGGCTTTTACTCCAGTGTAATCTGCACTGGTCACGGCACAAGACAGACAGCTCCTACCCCAGAGATCTACATCCTTCTTCGTCTTAGGCCAGCACTCACTGTCCTTCACTCTGCTCAGAGTGTTTGCCTCAGCTCATGGATGAGCTTGATGAGATTCCCCTTGAATATGCTGAGGCACAATCCAATGTTTATCGCCTTCTGCATCTACAGCATAATAAATAATCCTTTCCCTTACTATGTGCATTGACCTGATGGGTCTTTTCACATGACTCCCTTGAATTTCCCTGACCGGAAGGTGACATTTTCCCAAATTGGGTCAAGATGATGGGATCTGTCACGGCCACATGAGGTCGCTTGTTCTGGAGTTATTCAGCCTGAGTTTCCCCTAGAGGACCCAAGAGTGTTCATGGATGCTCCTGTGCTTGCTAATAACAGGGTGTGGATGTTTGAACTCAGCTGGCAGCCAGATGCCATGTGGCCAGCCGTTCACCTCCCCGCCCCCTCCTCTGGTGAAATAGGGGAGGGACAAAAAGAAGAGAATTCATAGGTTGAATAAAAAGAAAGAATTTACTAAATATAACAAGATAACATCAGTAACAATAGTGAGTTCAAAAAGAAACGGGTAAAATGCAGCAGTGGCTTACCGAGCGCGGTGACCGCCCCCCCTCAGCAACAACATGACCCAACGAGCAAATGGCGCGACCCCAAGCCCGAGCGAGAGCCCGCCCACCTAAATCCCTGGGCATGACATCACATGGTATGAAACACTCCAATGAAAGTTAACTCCATCCTGGTCGAAACCAGGACAGTCTCCACCCCTTATTCCATACCATTGATGTTATGCTCAGGTTTCCAAATACATCTTAAGAAATCACCACCCCTTTTTTTTGTTTTTTTTTCCAGGTCTCATAGGCATCATTCCCTTAGTCTATGGGCCATCCCTCCACAATGTCTGCTGAGTTCATTTAGTCCATAACTTTGGGTTCCATCTGTCATGACAGTCTATAAGGCTGAGGAACAAGGTGGAGTTGTCTCAGTCAGTGGAGCTTTGGATGTGGCACGGTGCCGATGCGGAAGTCTTGGACACAACTTAGACGACCAATGTGATCAAGTTGATGCCAATTTATTAAAGGCTACACAACAATTTACACTCTATCACAAGCTTCACGCGCCGGTATCTTATTGCTAATAGGCTAAAGCTACTTGTACACGAGCCCTTCTGCCCTCTATGATTGGTCCCAGTGTGGTGTCCACATGCTGCTCTCCTCCCAGGTAGACCCCCTGTTTTCGACATTCCAATATCTTTATCTCTTGGCCAGGAATGTAGTTTCTCAGGCCATCTCGGCCTTGTTTATGTCCTTGAACACAGCTGCAGCTTGCTGTTACAGTGAGGCCCCTTGATCTGGATCGCTCACAACATGTTCGTTGTTTTCCAACGATTCCACAGCACAGGGATGTTGCAAGGCACCAATTGCAGTAACAGCGTTATTTGACAGTCAGGTTCATTGGCTATTCTCACCTAAAATCAAATCTCCCTGAGGCACACATCGGACCTCTCCATCCTTCTGCATTACCCACCAAGTGCACCCAGGTCCTTGGGCAAAAGTAATCCCACACATGGGTTTACCTTTACCCGATGCAGGAGTAACCCAGAGGGTCTTCCCCAGCATATCCCTAATGCGCACTGCGGGGGCTTTATCCCCATCCACGGTATGTAGGAGGTTTGATTGAGCAGGGCCAGCCTGCTTGGCAGGTCCTCTGGTATTGACTGACCAGGTGGCTTTTGCTAAGTGCACGTCCCAGTGTTTGAAATTTCAGCCCCCCATTGCTCTCAGTGTAGTTTTCAGCAACCCATTGTATCGTTCAATTTTCCCAGAGGCTGGTGCATGGGAGGGAATGTGATATATCCACTCAATGCCATGTTCTTTGGCCCAGGCGTCTATGAGGTTGTTTCAGAAATGTGTCCCATTATCTGACTCAATTCTTTCTGGTGTGCCATGTCGCCATAAGACTTTCTCCTCAAGGCCAAAGATGGTGTTCCGGGCAGTGGCATGGGGCACGGCATAAGTTTCCAACCAACCGGTGGCTGCTTCCACCATTGTAAGCACATAGTGTTTGATGTGCCGAGTTTGTGGGAGCGTGATATAATCAATCTGCAGGCCTCCCCATATTTATACTTTGACCATCGTCCTCCACACCAAAAGGGCTTTAACCGTTTGGCTTGCTTGATCGCAGCACATGTCTCACATTCGTGGATTACCTGTGCAATAACATCCATGGTTAAGTCCACCCCTTGGTCATGAGCCCACCTATATGTTGCATCTCTTCCCTGATGGCCTGAAGAGTCATGGGCCCAGCGAGCCATAAATTGTTCACCCTTGTGTTGCCAGTCCAGATCTACTTGAGCCACCTTGATCTTGGCAGCCTGATCCGCCTGTTGGTTGTAACCCGTCGTGTGGGGCTCCACACAGCTTCTTTCCACCTTTGATGTTTCCCCACAATGCGACAGGACCCGTCGGTAAACAGGGCACATCGCTTCTCGTTTTCCAGTAGTTTATTATATGGTGGGGCCTCCTCAGCGCGCATTACCTCTTCCTCTGGCGCCATTCCAAAATCTTTGCCTTCTGGCCAGTTCGTAATCACTTCCAATATTCCCGGACGGCTGGGACTGCCTATTCGAGCCCCTTGTGTGATTAATGTGACCCATTTAGTCCACGTGGCATCGGCTGCATGGTGTGTAGAGCGGACACTCCCTTTGAACATCCAGCCCAGCACTGGCAATCGGGGAGCCAGGAGGAGCTGTGCTTTAGTCCCGATCCCCTCTGAAGCAGCTCAGACCCCTTTGTATGCTGCCAGTATCTCCTTTTCAGTTGGAGTAGAGGGGTCCTCGGATCCTCTGTATCCCCAACTCCAAAACCCCAGGGCCCGACCCCGAGTCTCCCCTGGTGCTCTCTGCCAGAGACTCCAGGTAGGGCCATTCTTCCTGGCTGCAGTGTAAAGCACATTTTTAACATCTTGCCCTGTCTGAACTGGCCCGAGGGCTACTGCATGGACTATTTCCTGCTTAATTTGTTCAAAAGCTTGTCATTGCTCCGGGCCCCATATAAAATCATTCTTTTTCTGAGTCACTTGATAGAGAGGGCTGACAATCTGACTGTAATTTGGAATGTGCAGTCTCCACAAACCCACAACACCCAAGAAAGCTTGCGCTTCCTTTCTGTTAGTCGGTGGGGACATAGCTGTTGTTTTATTAATCACCTCCATTGGAATCTGACGACGTCCATCTTGACATTTTACTCCTAAAAACTGAATCTCTTGTGCAGGTCCCTTGACCTTACTGCGCTTTATGGCAAACCCAGGTCTCAGAAGGATTTGGATTATTTTCTCCCCTTTCTCAAAAACATCTTCTGCTGTATTACCCCATACAATGATGTCATCAATGCACTGTAAGTGCTCTGGGGCTTCACCCTGTTCCAGTGCAGCATGGATCAGTCCATGGCAAATGGTGGGGCTGTGTTTCCACCCCTGGGGCAGGCGATTCCAGGTGTATTGGACACCCTCCAGGTAAAAGCAAACTGTGGCCTGCATTCTGCTGCCAGAGGGATGGAGAAAAATGCGTTGGCAATATCAATTGTGGCGTACCACTTGGCTGCCTTCGACTCTAGCTCATACTGAAGTTCTAACACGTCTGGCACGGCAGCACTCAGCAGTGGCGTGACTTCATTCAGGCCACAATAGTCCACTGTCAATCTCCACTCTCCATTAGACTTTCGCACTGGCCATATGGGGCTGTTAAAGGGGGAGCGCGTCTTGCTGATGACTCCTTGGCTCTCTAGCTGACAAATCAGTCTATGGATAGGGATTACAGAGTCTTGACTGGTGCGGTATTGCCGTCGGTGCACTGTTGTAGTGGCAGCTGGCACCCGTTGTTCTTCGACCCTCAGCAATCCCACAACAGAAGGATCCTCTGAGAGACCAGGTAACACAGACAGCTGTTTAATTCCTTCTGTTTCCAAGACAGCTATACCAAAATCCCACTGATACCCTTTGGGTCCTTAAAATACCCTCTTCTAAAATAATCTATGCCAAGAATACATGGAGCGTCTGGGCCAGTCACAATGGGGTGTTTTTCCCCCTCTTTTCCACTTAGGCTCACCTCAGCCTCCAATACAGTCAGCTGTTGAGACCCCCCTGTCACTCCTGAAATACAAATGGGTTCTGCTCCTTCAAAATGTGACAGCATTAGGGTGCATTTCACACCAGTGTCCGCTAGAGCCTTATACTGCTGGGGGTCAGATGGGCCAGGCCATCGAATCCACACCGACCAGTAAACTCGATTGTCCCTGTCCTCCACCTGGCTGGAGGCAGGGCCCCTCTAATGTTGGTCATAATACCTGCTAACGACAAACGGGTTAGTGTGGTGTGCACGGGTTTCAGCCTCATCTTGATCACTCACTTCTCATGAATACAAGTCAGAAGTTCTTCTCATAGGATCATGAGCAAAGTCGACCTTTCTGCTCTGTTTGGGCACTTGATTACTGGAAACCGGAGCAGCATTTCTCCTAAAAGAACCCCGTTTTGTACTTGTTCCTCCTTCCAGCTCACATACCTGCTCTTCTAGGAGGTAGGTAGGTTTTCCATCCCATTTCTTCATGTCTTCTCCATAGTCACGCAGGCGATGCCACAGCTTACCCCGTGGTGTGTACCGGTTCTCTCGAGTAGAGAAATGATTGCTCCTGATAGCCGAGATTCTAGTCTGTGCAGGTGGGGAGTAGGACACGTCCTCTTTAAATTGATGGAATTCTTGAGATAATTTCTCCACAGCTGCGATGAGGGAGGAAGAGAGACTTTCTTCATATTGTTGTGGTTGGCAAACCGGTTCATCTACTGTTGGTCCCTCTTCGTCTCTCCAGTCCATTACTGCTACTGCACTGGCATATGATGAGGGTGTGCTCTGTACAAACTTCCTCCACATGGGCTGGGTGCATTGGACTTCATCTGGATCTGTGGGTAGCCCTGCATTATCTGGGTCATAGTAAACTACCTCCTGCACAGCTAACTCTGTCAGGTATTGAATGCCTCTCTCCATAGTGGTCCACTTACTTGGACGGCATACAAAATTGTGGAATGGCTGGAAAATAACGGACATATTATGAGCGATCCAAACCGAGGGGCCTCACTGTAACAACAAGCTGCAGCTGTGTTCAAGGACAAAAACAAGGCCGAGACGGCCTGAGAAACTACATTCCTTCCCAAGAGATAAAGATGTTGGAATGTCGAAAACAGGGGGTCTACCTGGGGGGAGAGCAGCGCGTGGACGCCACACCGGGACCAATCATAGGGGGCAAAAGGGCGCGTGAACAAGTAGCTTTAGCCTATTAGCAATAAGATAGCGGCGCGTGAAGTTTGAGATAGAGTATAAATTGCTGTGTAACCTTTAATAAAGTGGCATCAACTTGATCACATTGGTCGTCTAAGTTGTGTCCGAGACTTCCGCGTCGGCAACTGGCGCCCGAACAGGGACCCGAGGGAGCCTCATCGAATACGCGGGACTCAAGCCCTGGGGAATCGGGACCCTCCCGTCGGTGCTTGCCCGAGCAAGAGAAGATGGTCCAGAGGGGGCGGAAGCCAGCCGTAGCAGGCGCTGCCCCGGCGCCTGGGAAGACGCGCGCACAATCGTCGGGAATCTCGCCCTGATCAGGTGAGCGGCTGGGGAGGAGATGGGGTCCACGCTGAGTAAAGAAGAAGCGGCAGTGGTTAAGCTCCTCCAACACATACTCTCTAAGAGAGGAGTTTCTTATGATGAGGGGAACCTGAGGAGGTTGCTGTTGTGGGCTCGGCAGCACGAACTAATTGCTTCAGAGACCGCAGCCTTCGAGTTAACTACTTGGGAAAAGATCGGCGCGGCACTGTGGGATGACATTAGTTCAGGTTCCAAAGACAGTAGGAAACTTTCCACCATGTGGAGAGTGGTCCTAGACACTCTGAAAGAAATGAAAGCGGAACGGCAGACCCCCGCCTCCGCTTTCGCTGCCTTGTCAGCAGAGGCAGAAAGTGCTGGTGCCAAGGATTCCGCTACCGCTATGACGTTCGCGGGATCCCTGTTCCCTAAGGTGGCTCCAAAAAGGAGGGACGGGGACGCTGCACGCGCGGCACCCGTACGGCGCGAGCAAAAATCAGCCGATTTGCTCCAGCTCGACTCCCCTCCCTCAAGCCCAAAAGATCAATCACCGGAGCGCACGGGCCGGCCCCGCTCTCGCCGGCCCCCGCCCGACCCCGCCGCCGCAGCCGCCGCAGCTGCTTCCTCTTTAGAGGACGGCGCCTACCCACCCCTGCCCCCGTCCTCGCCCCCGACACCTCAGTCGCCGCAAGAACAATCTCGTTACGGTTTACAAGATCAGCACTTGCAAGAGTTAACGAGAAAGTTAGAGCAACTTGAAATCCGAATGCAGCAAGCGGCTCAGCCCACCCCCACAGCACCGCTGCCTCTTCCTTTTAACCCCTTCTTCCGCGACACGGGGCGGGGCGTTGGTCAGAGGGAAACGGTGGCTATCGGGTCTCCGCCACCACTGGCCCAAATGGGAGGGGGGGCACTGGCTCAAAGGGGAGGGGGGGCACTGGGACGCGCGAGTGGTAATAATAATCCGGCAAACCGTTGGCGGGGAGTTATTCGGGATGCTATAATAGAGGGGCAGTTTAACGAACTTGGCCCAATGACGTTCCCGGTAATAGTGACCCCACAGGGCAATGAGTAGGAAGCCTTAGATTGGAAAATGATTAAAGAAGCAAAATTAGCCGTAACACAATATGGGTTGAAATCACCATATACAAATTCGGTAATTCAGCATATCTTTACAGCACATTTATTAACTCCCTATGATGTGCGCATGATTGTACAAACCTTACTAACAGCTTCACAACAATTGCAGTTTTTCCAGCGCTGGCAAGTGGCCTGCGACGCTGCCGCAGCCACACCCCGTCAGCAAGGAGACCCTCTATATGGGGTGCAAGCTCAGATGCTGATGGGGGCAGGTCCTTTTGCTAGCCCAGATTGGCAAGTGGGATTTCAACCAGAAGTGTTACGGTTAACCCAGGAACTGGCTCTCAAAACCATTCTAGCCGTACATGATGAAAAAGCGGCGCCAGCGTTTACAGGAGTGAGACAGGGGCCCACGGAGCCCTACCCAAAATTCATCGACAGATTGCATGCCGCCATTAATAGCAATCCTGATTTAAGTGATGAAATGAAAGTTAAATTCCTTGATATGCTTGCTTATGACAATGCTAACGACAAAACTAAGAAAGCTTTAAGCCTTCTCCCACGACAATCTACTGCAGGTCAGCTGCTGGAGGCAGCAGAGCGAATGCTTGATCAGGAGAAAGCTGCCTTTATGGCTGCCGCGGTAGGAGCTGCAGTAACACCAATTGTCAGAGGCAAACACATCAAAGGCAAGCGAGATAAGAAGTGCTTTGACTGTGGACAAATGGGTCATTTTAAATCAGAATGTCGTGCTCACGTGTCTCGTAAGAGGGGAAACGGGAGGCAGAGCGCGCCCCGCCCTCGCGCGACGACACAATTCCAGGGTGCTTGGACCGCTGCTCCGCTGCCACCTCAGGAAGCGCAGGAGTGGACTTGGCAACAGCAGTAGCTGTTACACTTACAGACACTACAATACATCTGGTTGATTCTAATCTGGTGGGACCTCTGGGACATGGTTTAAGTGCCTTATTAATTGGACGTTCCTCAGCATCTAAAAAAGGTATTTTTGTCATCCCAGGACTTATTGATGCTGACTTTGAGGGAACAATTAAAATCATGGCATACACACTTACTCCTCCTTTGACTATCATGGAGGGATCGAAAATTGCTCAGCTAATTCCATTTGAATCAAAAGTGCCTAATGCAGAACAAAAGAAGAGAGGTGAAAAAGGCTTTGGGTCCACCGGACAACCAGATGTTTTGTTAGCCCTGGACATTAGTCGGGGGAAGCCAGAGGAGCAGATGGAGATGAGACACCCTAATGGACAGACGACTAAATTACGAATGCTCATTGACACTGGAGCAGATGTCACAATTGTACCACTTTATCTATGGCCTAGTCAGTGGCCTTTACTGCCTGCTAATACAGGAATTCTAGGGGTTGGAGGAACTCAAGTCACATCCATCAGCAGAGACACAATAGCATTTATGTTTCCGGATGGCAAGCTAGTAACCACATGTCCCTATGTGATGCACTCACCTGTGGCGCTGGTGGGCAGAGATCTGCTCAGTCAAATGGGAGCTCGATTGATTACTTCACCTTTTTAGGCGCGGCCACGGTAGAGCAGCCAATCCTAAAATTAACCTGGAAAACTGATGATCCCATATGGATCGACCAGTGGCCGCTGAAACTGGACCGGCTGCAAATTATTAATGATTTGGTACAGGAACAGCTAGATGCCGGACATATCCTGCCTTCAACTAGCCCATGGAACACACCAATTTTTACAATCCAGAAAAAGTCTGGGAAATGGCGTCTGTTACATGATTTGAGAGCGATTAATGCGGTTATCTGTGACATGGGCACCTTACAACCTGGTTTGCCTTCCCCAGTAATGTTACCTGAAAGCTGGGATCTGGTAGTTATCGATCTAAAAGATTGCTTCTTTACAATCCCCTTACATCCAGAGGATGCTGAAAGGTTTGCCTTTACAGTGCCATCGATTAATAAGGCCGAACCAGCAAAGAGGTATCACTGGGTGGTGCTACCACAAGGGATGAAAAATTCACGCACGATCTGTCAGTCTTTCGTCGCGTGGGCTCTGGAACCCATCCGAAAACAGTATCCTCATTTACTCATTTATCATTACATGGATGATATCTTAGTAGCAGGAAAACAACTGGACTGCGAGACAATATTGGGCCAGCTAACATGCAGTCTCAGGGAGAGGGGATTAGAGATAGCACCAGAGAAAATTCAGAAACAGGGACCATGGCTGTATCTGGGCTGGATTATTACAAACGCAGTGATTCGCCCTCAAAAGGTTAAAATCAACACAAAAATAGAAACATTGTCTGATGTGCAGAGATTAATTGGGGATATCCAGTGGGTTCGTAATATCTGTGGAATTACGAACGATGATCTGAAACCTTTGATGCCACTCCTGGGCACGTCTGTACAAGCTCAGGAGCGCCGTCAACTGGATGAGGATCAACAGCAAGCTTTACAAGTAATTAGCAACAAAATCATGACAACTTATACTCACAGGCGACTAGATGATAAAGCTCTTTCTTTTATGATAGTTAACTCTGGGGGTAAACGTGAACACCCATTGGGGCTTATTATTCAGTTGAGTGAAACAAAACCAAATTTACGAATTTTGGAATGGATTTTTCTCCCTTTTCAGCCCAGAAACACAGTAGTTACACGTCCTGAATTATTTTCACAGCTTGTCATAAAAGGGAGGCAGCGAATTTTAGATATTTCAGGCATCGAACCAGAAGTCATCTACATACCTGTATCTCAGTTCTATTTAAATTGGTTATTATCTGCTTCAACTGTCTTTCAGATAGCAATTGCTGATTTCTTAGGTACTATCACCAATAGTTATCCATCGGATAATCTTTTGTCACTATTATGCCATCAGCGGTTTGTACATTTACCCTTGCGATCAGAGGTTCCAGTAGAAGGGATAACTGTCTTCACTGATGCTGGACGAAAATCTCGAAGGGCTGCAGTCACTTGGAAGGAAGGGGACACCTGGGAACATCAAATACTCCCTGGAGTGCCTGGTGACTCTTTACAGACTTTAGAACTTCGAGCTGTTATCTGGACATTTCAACGCTGGTCTCAAGAACCTCTTAATATAGTATCAGACTCATTGTATGTGGTAGGTACAGTACAACGTCTGGAAAACAGCATGGTGAAACCTGTGCGAAATCCTGTATTACATACTTTGTTGTTACAATTGCTGACACTTTTGAACCAACGTCAGGATGAATATTTTATTATGCACATCCGCAGTCATCAACAATGTGGAGGCCTTGCGTTGGGAAACGCTCGAGCCGATCAACTTGTCGCTCCAGCCTGGACAGGCCCTGCCGTTAACACCTTTGAACAGGCCAGGCTGTCACACCAGTTTTTTCACCAGTCAGCAAAAATGTTAGCCAGACAATTTCACATTCCTGTGGCTGATGCTAGAGGAATTGTGCAATCCTGTCCCGATTGCCAGAAGGTGGGAGTAGGCCTCGGTTTGGGAGTGAACCCCCGAGGACTCCAACCTTTACAACTCTGGCAAATGGATGTGACCCATATCCCAGAATTTGGCAGGCTTAAATATGTGCATGTCTCTATTGATACCTTTTCTCTAGCACTCTGGGCAACAGCGCAAACAGGTGAAACAGCACGGCATGTCATCAAACATATGCATGCTGCAATCATGGCACTGGGTGTGCCTGCAGAGATCAAAACTGACAATGGTCCGGCCTACACTTCCCGGAAATTTACTCATTTTTGCCAACTCTGGGGTATACATCACATCACAGGAATACCGCATTCCCCCACGGGACAAGCCATCGTGGAGAGAGCGCATCAAACCTTGAAAGCGCTTTTGCAAAAACAAAAAGGGGGAGAAGTCTTGGCTGCTGCAGAGCGACTTGCAAAAGCGGTGTATGTGTTAAATTTTTTGCGGTTCACAGGTGATAGAAATGAACCACCAGTAATAATACATAGTTTGGGTTTGAAATCTGGTACAAACCAATGTGACAGTAATGTTTTTGTTCAATACAGGGATGTCGTTACAGGAGAATGGAGAGGACCTGCAGAACTAAGAATGACCGGTCGGGGATATGCTTGTGTTGTTACAGATACCGGCGTCAGATGGGTACCGAGTCGATGGGTGCGGCCCTGGAAAGGGGAAGTCAGGAAGAACGACGCAGAGCACTAGGCTCACTCACAGGTCCTAGGCAGGGGTTTATGCTTGTGTCTTTACAGGTAACAATTCATCTACGTAGGCCTCTGCAAACTGGACGGAGGACCCTGTGTTTTGAGGCACTTCAGAGACATGAACATCGACTGCACCTGGTTCTGACCTCGTTGCTAACAGCACTACATCCAGCAAACAGAGAAGCCTTTTGTCTTTTCCTGGGCTTGCAGTCGTTTTGCACGGCTGTTCGAATACAGCCGCTTATCACAGTTCAGAAGTTTATACTGAAGCAAGTTGGTTGTCTGAATTTGCCAACGAGCCAACATATCAGCAATCCACTTTTAGTTACAGAAAGGCAGGCTTAATTTTTTAGAAAACAGCGGTAGTTTGTTAAAGTTATAGGCTTAATTGAAAACCTTAGATAAAGGATTCTAGCAGAAATTGAGTTTGAAGCTTTGTAGACATTTGGCTTTGCAGTGTGTTAATTAGAACAATAAGATAGTAGATAAGAGTTGTGGTGTTGGGAAAGAACGGCTCTCGAAGCTGGCAGGTGTACCAGGACACCTGAGAAAGGAAAGTGAAATGATGACTACATGTCAAATGTGGGCCACATTTGTTCTAGTTTGGCTCACATTAAGCCATGAAGGGATTCTTGACATCGAAGCCAGAGCAAACATTTGGGTAACCTGGGCAAACGCATCTGGGATAGAGGATTTCTGTTTGAGTCTACAACAAGCAGATGATCCTTTTAGGACCTGTTTAATTGGCATTCCGTTGCAGGAAAATGAAACTGATTTTGAAGGATATTGGAAACAACAGAGAGTGGACCTGATTGGCAGACCAGATGATGATAGTTGTTTCATTTTAAATTGGCCCTCCATGCGTAATGCAGCTTGGCAAAAGACAGTCATTGAGAATCTAAACCAGTTAACTTCTTTACCCTTACAAGAATTGGATTTGTTGGCCAGTGTTACACCTGTTAAGTATGTTGATGTTACTGGGATGCCAAATTGCCATAATGTGGTTCCTCAGCTGCAGCCAGTGAATCGCACAGGAGTGATTTGGTTTGGTGACCCAGGACATATTTGGTTAGCTCAGAATGGTCACCGAGATTTATTTGTAGGTTGTCAAAATGTGACAGGGCATTCTTCTTGGAATAATTTGAAAACAGGAGGATTCTCCGTAGAAACCACCGAAGGCTTTAAACTTCCACCTGGAGTGTTTTCTGATTTGTGGGGATAGAGCATGGCCTGGTATTCCTGTACGACCTGTCAGTGGTCCTTGTTATCTTGGACGACTAGACTCGGGATGAGGGGCTGGTTGCAGACCTTGGTCAAAAGAGTATTGATTGTGCTAGTAGGTTTACTAATCTTGATGTTGCTTCTTCCCTGTCTGTTTCAGTGTTTGTGACGGATGTTGAATAGTCTGGGTGAACAAATGTTTAAGAAAAGAGAAGTCTGGATCGCTCAAAAACAAAAAGGGGGATTTGTGGAATGGCTGGAAAATAACGGACATATTATGAGCGATCCAAACCGAGGGGCCTCACTGTAACAACAAGCTGCAGCTGTGTTCAAGGACAAAAACAAGGCCGAGACGGCCTGAGAAACTAGATTCCTTCCCAAGAGATAAAGATGTTGGAATGTCGAAAACAGGGGGTCTACCTGGGGGGAGAGCATCGCGTGGACGCCACACCGGGACCAATCATAGGGGGCAAAAGGGCACGTGAACAAGTAGCTTTAGCCTATTAGCAATAAGATAGCGGCGCGTGAAGTTTGAGATAGAGTATAAATTGCTGTGTAACCTTTAATAAAGTGGCATCAACTTGATCACATTGGTCGTCTAAGTTGTGTCCGAGACTTCCGCGTCGGCACAAAATCTTCCTTCCTAGCAGCCAGCTTAAAACTGGTGCGGACCAGGGCAATCCGACTGTTTAATTAAAACAAAGCATCGCGAAGGCCCGCGGCGGGTGTTGACGCGATGTGATTTCTGCCCAGTGCTCTGAATGTCAAAGTGAAGAAATTCAATGAAGCGCGGGTAAACGGCGGGAGTAACTATGACTCTCTTAAGACGGGATCATAGTTGCTAACTGGGCACAGCTGCAGAGGTCATACCTCCTCGTGGTCCCGCTGGATGCCCTTCGGGGTAACTGAACTGACCTCTGCCCCAGTATATCAGAGTTATGGTTTCCTCGCCCTATCAAGCGACCTCACCGACTGCTTGATAGTATAATTAGGTGATTCAAAATATAGGCATCAATTATTATATTGATTGCCCAAAGCCAAGCCCACAGGCTACGTTGAGCACAGACTAACCACTCTATAAGGGGGAGTTGACTGGCTCTGACTACCCTTACAAGACTGTGACACAAAATGGTGCGACCGATTAAAATACCATTCATTTTGGTGAGCACCCAGACTGGAAATGGCGACATACATGAAAAACAATACAAAATAACATCTATAGCAAGAATATATTAACAGAGGAACCACTAAATTTAAAAAAATATAGAAATAATAAACACCAAAGAAAAATTCACGGATGACTATTTCTTTTACACGCAATCTGACGGTTTAGCCATGCTACAGGAGGTATATGACAATCCTTCCTGTTCAGAGCCCAGGACTAATAAAAGAAGGGTGAATGGAGAAGGAACTCATACTACCGATGGCCATGGTTCAACCTGTATCCCCAGAAACCCCTACTCTTCAACCTAAGGGCAAACCACTATCAGAAGCACCGATAGTGAAAATTCCATCTAAAAATCATTCATGCCCATATTGTGAGACCAAATTTGACAAAATGTCTGGTCTAATAGAACACCTGCAGAGAACCCATGGGAAAAGATAGATCTTATTTGAATGTAATAAATGCGGTAAAGTAAATGAAAAACATCAAAGTATGGCATGCCATGTACCAAAATGTAAAGGGATTACAAATAGGGAGCCAGTGATTGGTTTATCGTGTGGGGAATGTGGAAAAATATTTGAAACTAAAATTGACCTGGGACAGCACAAACGTTTAGCCCACCCCCTACTCAGTAATCAGGAACATATCACGGCATCGCAGCCCAATACAAATTCTGCCAGGGGAGCCCACAACCAATGCTGGACCAAATGAGATAACCCTACTAATACAACTAGATCAGCAATCTAGGGGGACTAAAAACATTAATAAACTAATTGCGGAACATATTCCATCAAAACAGCAAAATAAATAAGTGACAAAAGAAGAGCCCTATATAAGAACACACCCAAAGAAATTGAAGATGACCTAGAGTGGATGAAACAGCTCAAAGGAGAACATCTGGAGGACACTGGACACCCAGTAGAAGAGGGCTTAACATCACAATACAGGAAAACAGTTGGGAGATGGATAACAACAGAAAAGCTGCCCATTCTTCATGGAACATTTAAAAAGTTACTCGAAGGTGAGAACAACAAGGGAGCACTAATTGAAGACTCATTTGAAAGCTGCTACTCATTTCTATATGCAAGATCTCATGAAATGAAGGCCACCCAAGATCAGAAGCACCAGACGACCCGAAGAGCCCATTCCACAAAATCATCACAGGATTGGATGAAGAAGCGAGGAAGAAAAGAGGGCAATTTCTAAGATTCCAACGTCTTTTCCAGAAGGACATAAGAAAACTGGCCGGTATCATCTTGGATGACATGGAATCCCTAAGATGCAACATCCCTCTGAAAGACATGCACAGGATCTTCAAAGTAAGATGGGAAACAACGGGAACGTTTCAGGGTCTAGGTGGCTTCCTGACAAGGGGAAGAGCAGACAACACAGCCTTCAATGGCCTTTGCCGATGATTTGGTATTACTAAGTAGCTCTTGGGAAGGAATGCAAAAGAATCTTGAAATTGTAAAAATATTCTGTGAACTAACAGGCCTTAAAATACAAGAAGAAAAATGCCACGGCTTTTACATCCAGCCACCTAAGGACTCGTACACTATCAATGACTGTCCTCCCTGGACCATCAAAGGCACTCCTCTCAACATGATACATCCCAGTAACTCCGAAAAATACCTGGGCCTGCTTATAGATCCTTGGGTAGGAATATCAAAACCGAAGCTACTAGATAAAATGAAAGATTGGCTACAAAGAATAGAAAGATACCCCCTAAAACCATTCCAAAAAATTGACATCCTAAGGACTTATACTATCCCCCGAATAATCTACCTGGCAGATCACTCAGACATCAAATTCACATACTTAGAAACATTAGACTTAACAATTAGAAGCAAAGTTAAACAGTGGCTACACCTACCCCCAAGTACATCTGATGCCGTGTTATATTCCAGCACTACAGATGGAGGATTAGGACTAACATGACTCTCTGCTCTAATCCCCAGTGTGCAAGCCAGAAGATTGCACAGAATTGCACAGTCCTCCAATGAAACAATAAAAACAATTGTCAGCAATGAAGATATCAAAAAAGAATTTGAACACCTATGAGTTGCCACTGGAGGAGATGAAGATGAGATTCCATCACTTTGGGACCCAAGAACTGTCACAACACTAACAGATGGTATAATACACAAAGAAGATTCAGAATGGGAAAGACCTACACCAAAAACAGTCTTTCCTAAACCCTATAATTGGCGACGACAAGAATTCCAAAATTGGACTAAATTGCTGTCCCAAAGCCGGGGAATCACTAATTTTGAAAAAGATAAAATTAGCAACAACTGGATTGAACATTATAGAGGCATTCCTCACAGAAAACTTATCACTGCCCTACAATTAAGAGCAAATGTCTATCCCACCAGGGAATTCCTACCGAGAGGCAGAAAAACGATGTATAAAAACTCATGTTGTCATTGTCAGGCTGAAAATGAAACATGCGCACATATAACTGGCTTCTGTCCCATAGTACAAGATGCCAGAATCAAGAGGCACAACAAAATTTGCAGTGTATTAATTGACGGAGTGGAAAAGAAAGAATGGATGATATTCCAAGAACCAATGATTAACGATAAGCAAAATGAGTTATATAAACCAGACCTAGTGTTTCTAAAAGATGACAAAGCTATAGTAGTAGATGTCACAATTAGATATGAAAGTAAATTGGAAACATTACAGGAAGCTGCAACAGAAAAAGTCAAAAAATACAAACACCTCAAAGATCAAATCCAAGAATTAAGGAATGCCACCAATATTATATTTATGGGTTTTCCCTTGGGCTCTCGTGGCCAATGGTATCAGGGCAAGTGTGGCTGTAGAGACGGACAAGGCGACACACACACACTCACGTGGGTGAACAAGCGCCTAGTTTTTTTATTACTAAAAACAGGCATTTTTATTTATTTCAGGTGCCAGAGTACTACAATATAATTGGTCAAGAAGTTGTTTTTAACATTCCACTTGGATAACTTTTCCAGTTTCCTCCCTGCTTGCTTCATCCTGCTGTGTAGTCAGCAGCTCCTTAAGGGAAAGTTACTTGCTTCAAGCACAGCTTCCTCATCTCCAGGGTACACCGGAATCTGTCAAGGTCAAACTCTTCTTCAGTCACCTTGTCGCAGACCACCTGCCTCCCCCGACAGGCAACTGCGCCGCCGCGGCTGAGCGCGGGACCCTGGTTTGGGCCGGAAACCTCCGCCCCTCTCCCGCGGGCGGGGCCCGGGTGCTCCGCGGCGGCGGGAGCCCGCGGTCGGCTGCGGCCGCACCCACCGCCCCGCAGCTCCGGAGCTGCAGCGGGGGGCGGGGGCCCACGGCTCTTGGAGCTGGGCGGGGGGGTCCGAGCGCGCGTGTGCCGCGGCGGGGGCGCCGGGGGCTGCAGGATGGCGGACATCTAGTTCAGAAAATGTGTTTTATTAAAAACAAAGTCAAAATCAAAATCAAACGATGGCAAGGGGAAAAAAAGGCCGAACAACACCCCCCCCGGGCCCCCCCTCCCGACCCACCTCGAAAAAACCCAAACGCCAAAGCCAGCGAGCGCCTGGCAACGCCGGGACCCGCCCCCGGAGCCAGAGAAGGGCGCCCGGTCCCCCCGCCTCTACGGGACAGCGAAAAGCGCAGCGGAGCGGAGCCGAGGTGCTGCCTGGGGAGGGGGGGGGGGTGATGCCAGCGACCGCACGACGGCCAAAGGGTCGGGGCAGGGGGCTGGGGGTGGTGTGTGCGCGCGTGAGCGCGGTGGGGGGAGGGCGTTAAAAAAACCATATTTTTCCTTTTCATTTCTTTTTTCATACTTCTTTGATATCTTCTATCGAAACCAAAAATGACAGCTCCAGCACGAGGCAGTATGTTGCAGCGGCGGCCGTCAGGTCTACCCGTCTCCGGGTCCGGCGGCGGTACCAGGCCTGGGAGACCTTTTCAGTAAAGACTAAAGAAAAGGTGGTGTTGAGTCACTCATCCCTGTGATAAGAGACATATGGTATTTGTTGATCAGATAAAGGGTGGGAGCCTGGGTATGTGCATGTCTGTTTGATGGGATTTACGATTGCGATAAGAGGCAAATGGCATTTGGTGGTCAGATAGTTTACAAAGGGTGAAGGCCTGAGTGTGGGCATGTCTGATGGGATTTACGCCAAGTCTGCAATTAGCGATATCCTGTAAAGTAGGCATAGAGATGAGCTATGCCATGTAAGGGAAAAACCCGAGAGGGTCAGCAGAAGATAACGCAGAGGAAGACTATGACCCCCCTAGCAACAAAAGGCGCAGCCGCAGCTGAAACCAAAAAGGCCCCGTCAGCCCAGAACCTGAAGATTATAAAAAGAGACTGCCAAAGAGGAGGGGTGTGTGCCGTTGGCGGAGCAGCGACTCCCCGGCCACCCAGCGCTGCTTTACTTGCTCAACTGCTTGCTGAATTAATAAATTTTATAAGTCACTTGATTTGGCTTCTGAAAGTTATTTTCCCCAATTTATAACAATCCCCATCTGTCTCTGCTGCTATGAAACCCCGTCCCCATTCAGCAGCAACTGGCATGGGCCTTGTTCAGCCTTTTACTGCAAATGCAGTGACTGAAGCTCTTCATTTTGCTCTGGATGTTACCTGCAGCCCCCGTCAGCTCCCGGGGAGCTTTGGCTTTCCTAAACACATGCTCTCTCACTCAGGTCATGTTTCTAAATGCCTCCTTCATAGCCTGTCCTTGCTTCCACCTCCTGATCGTTGTGTTGTGGCCCCCAGCTGTGACCCATCCCTGCACCAGTGCAGCCCCACTGCCCAACACATGCCCCCACGGCCCCCTCATCAGACACTGCCCAGAACAGGGTGTGTTTGGGGTGCGGAAACGTCCCCTGCCAGAGCCCCCCTGCCAGACCTCAGTGTCCATCCCCACCAGCTGTCCTGCTTTCGCAGCCCCCCAGAGCCTGGCCCCAGTCAAGCCCCAGCTTTGTCCCACCCAAGGGTTCCCAGACAGCCCTGCTTTGGGGTCTGCCAAGGTCTGGGCAAGAGGGAGAGGCTGGGGCAGGGCTGGCTATTCCCCTGTCACAGGCACCGAGACCAGCAGGAGGAAGGAGATGGGCACAGAGCAAACCCACCCATAAACTGGGGTGAGTGACCAGTGCTGGAAATGGCCGATGGGAAGGGCTGGGGGGTGATAAATGCCCTGGGGCACCTTGTCAGTGTGTCCATGCCACCAAGGGCACAGACTAGCCTCCTCTCTTCTGCACCTGCATGTCTCTTCTCCCTTCCACAATATCTGGGTCTGCACCACACGCCCACCGCAGCGTGTCCTCTCCCCACATGGTCACACAGCTCAGCTAACATTGGTGGTGTCATCTCCCGGGCACTGTCCAGCCCAGCCCAGCCCCTCCCCAGCTCTTCCCATCTCCCCTGCCCACTGCCCAGCTTAACCCCACAGCAAAGCCCAGTCTGGGCTGGCAGGTGCTGCAGAGCTCTGGGCGCTCACCCCACAGCCCCAGTCCCTTGGAAGGGCCCAGCAGAAGCTGGGAGGCAGAGAGGGGTCTCTGCATCAGCCCCAGAGTGAAGGTTCACCATGGCATGAGGAAATGGAGGTCAGTGAAACTGCAGGACTCCAGCTCTCAGGTCCAGAAGATCCTAAAACAAGACACCACAGACTGACGGTGACCCCTCAGTGTCATCCTCTGTCCCCAGGCAAGCAGAAGGGTCCTGGCCAGCTGACAGAGCAGCCTGCCCTGCCCGCCTGTCTGCAGAAAGACGTTTCTCTTTTTCATGATTTCCTCCCTGCAGGCACAAAAATGCTCCCTTGCTCTTCTCCAGCGACATCCCTGCTCCCCAGAGAGCCTCTTCACACATGAGCATGTCCGTGCTGGCCTGCCCAGCCATTCCTGGCTCTGTCCCTGTGCTCCCTGCACAGTCCCAAGCAGCCATGCAGAGCAAGGGGACTATGGTGCCCTGGGGACATGGGGTGACCCTCCACTGGCCATGCTAGTGGGGGTGGAGAGCAGACCCAGGCAGATGGGGATAACTGCTGTTGAAGCCTTTTTCATCTTCCCTGTATGGCTCAAGGGCCAAGAACAGGGCTGGGCAGGACAATGGGGTGTCTCCAACAGCACAAAAGGCAAGGGAGGGCTGCACTAGATCCAACCCTTGGGCTTTCAAAGATGTCCTGAACCACTCTCCAGTCCTGTGTCCCTTTGCCTTCTGGCTCCTCACAGCTCTCCTGGCATTGCAGGGCCCTCGTTAGCCCATGGCATCCTCAGGGTCACCTTTGCCTGCAGGAGACTCCACCTTGGGCGGTCACTCACTTTCTGAGGTGCCAATCACTGCCCCCCCAGACTCACAGACTGTTCCTGGAGATCCCCTGAGCTCTCCTGGCAGCTCCCAATTCCTCTCCAGGATGGCATCTGCCACCAGCCCTGCATGGGCAACCAGGAAGAGAGGTCTTGGTCCAGCCCTTGGTCCCTAACAGATGCCCCTGGGACTCTGGGCTTGTCCCCCTGAATCCATCAAGTAGCCCAGAAGGGTAAAATTCCTTTGGAGGGAAAAACAACTTGGGTGTATTCGAGCGTTGGAAGGAGCATCCAGCCTTCTGACCCTGCCCTGAGGAGCCCCTTTGGTGATGGTGGTGCTGGCATGGAGGCCAGCTCTGACACTGCGGTGCCCATGGCCTGCTCCTGCCTGCAGCCACAGGGGTGCCACTGTGGACACAACGGGACTGTCCAAAGCTACACAAGAGCTTGGGGGTGACACAAATGCAAGGGCACAGCGGGACAGTGTGGAAGTGAGGAGGGACCAGCACTGAAAAGGCCACGTCCTGCTGCTGACCTTGGCAGTGGCTGCAGGGAAGCAGCAGCCCCAGCTCACAGGCAGCAGAGAGGCAGCAAGGGGCAGCCCCGAGGGGCACTGGGGCTGCTCCTCCATGGGGCAGCTGGGCCCTTGGCTCCTGAATCCCTTCTGCCTGCTGGGGCTGGGCCCCAGCTCCAGAGAACTACGAGATGGATGGAGAGGGAAAGGATTATATTCTGGCTTCTTTAGCTATGCAAAGAGCCTCCTTCCTTATGAACATTATGCTTACAGACAGAAAAAAAAAACGTTTCAAGTTTAAAAAAAGTATGAATACTCTATAATTACAATTAATATTATCCCATGTGTAAGAAACAAATACAACGTAGATAAACAGAAGAACAAAAGACAGGCTGGGATTTTACTGAATTCCTGGGATGAGGATGGTGAACACCTTATTGATGCTGAAATAATCTGTATTTGTGTAGGATCCTCAGGGCGTCCCTGACCTCCTGGTTCCTCATGCTGGAAATGAGCGGGTTCAAAGTTGGAGGCACCACTGAGTACAGAAATGACACCAGCAGGTCCAGGGATGGGGAAGAGATGGGGGGGGCTTCAGGTGGGCAAAGGTGCCAGTGCTGATAAAGCCAGGTGAGGGAGGCACGTGGAAAAGGCTTTGTGCCGTCCCTGCTCAGAGGGGATCCTCAGCACGGCCCTGAAGATCTGCACATAGGACCCCACAACAAAAACAAACCATCCAAGAGATAAACAGGCAGTAACCATGATAAGCCCAACTTCCCTGAGGTAGGAGCGGGAGAGCTTGAGGATCTGGGGGATTTCAGAGCAGAAATGCTCTAGGGTTTTGCCTTGGTAGAATGATAATGAAAATGTGTTGGCCGTGTGCAGGAGAGCCCAGAGACACCCAGTGCCCCAGGCAGCTGCTGCATGTGGACACAAGCTCTGCTGCCCAGGAGGGTCCCTAGTGCAGGGGTTTGCAGGTGGCAACGTAGCGGTCGTAGCACATGATGGTGAGGAGAGAAAATGCTGCTGTGACCAAGAAGAGAAAGAGAAAGGCCTGGGCAGCACATCCTGAGCAGGAGATGTCCCTGGTGTCCCAGAGGGAATTGGCCACGGGTTGGGGGAGAGGGGTGGAGCTGGAGCCCAGGTGGAGGAGGGAGAGGTTGAGGAGGAAGCACATGGGGGTGTGCAGGCGGTGGTCGCAGGCGATGGCGGTGATGATGAGGCCGTGGCCCAGGAGGGCAGCCAGGGGGATGCCCAGGAAGAGCCAGAAGTGCCAGAGCTGCAGCTCCCACTTTTCTGCAAATGCCAGCAGAAAAAATTCAGTTATGAAGCTTCTGTTGGCCATTTGCTTCCTCTGGGTCATGGGGCCCTGCCCAATGAAGAAAACTTAGTGAAAGTTTAGGATTGACTGCTCTGGGCAACGCTTTCTACATTCTTGACAGACACCCCCCCCCCGCCTCTGTCCTTCCAGAAACCTTCAGGCAGCTCCCGGGCTGGAGCTCTGGTGTTTGCTGGCTGAGGGGGCAGTGGGGATTCTGCTGTGGGCTCTGCAGAGTCAGTCCTGCTCTGCCCCAACCCACTGTCATCGCTGGTTAACTCCACGCCGGAAATCCAGGAGATTTCAGCCTTGTCCCTCCCAGGGCCCCCAGCTGCAGAGCAGAGCTGTGGGGCTTTGCTCTTCTGGCTTTGGCTCCTGCTGCCCTGTCCTGTCCCTGGTTCTTCTTCCTCCTCCTCTTCCTCGCTGGAGCCCCCCAGCCAGGCCACGGTGCTGGTGGCCGCTTCGGCGTCACCGTCCCGCAGGTGCAGCGAGTGGAGATGCCACAGGATTTGCCGCTGGCGAGGAAGAAGAGGAGGAGGAAGGTCAGCCGCCAGCCAAGGCTTGAGGGGGACATTGTGGGGGGTCCTTGTTGTGTGCCCCCCCCCATAAGGGTCCACTCAGTGGACTCGTGATGGTTCGTTTACTACGATCTCAAAAGTGCAAAATTAAGGTGACCAACACCAAAGGGGATTATATCAATCAAACAGTGAAACTTTATTGTGTTGCCTGTGAAGCGGCACGTGATAGTTAGAGATGGGTGAAAGAAAGGGGAAAAGCAAAGTTAAGTTCAGAGAGAAGAGAGGTTATAGCTACCACCGCTGACCTCAAGATGTCCTAACGGTCCCGGGTCCAGCTAATGCTCCGTCGTCGATCGTCGTGATCCTTGGTGGGGAAGCTTCCAATTTTTGTTGTCCAGAAGTCATCTTTTATGCTCAGTAACACACCTTGCTCCTCCTCTGCTCCAGGGATCTCCACCCTTCTCAGAATTCAATTATCATCTCTCCGCCCTTCCCGAGCGAGGCCATCGCGGTGCGCAGGGGGGAGTGTCCGAGGTGTAGTCAGTCCTGGAGGCGGGTAACCTTCAACCAGGAGGTGTGTTTTGGTGTTATAATGAAGCAAAGTTCATCTAAGGTTCATGATTTCTTCATCGATGTTATGGCAACAGTTGCGATCCATCTTTTCTGACAATGGCTATGCAATTATCTCTAACAGCTCCGGCTGGGCCCAGGTACCGAACAATAGCACAGCACTCTTTGTACTGCACGGCTCAGGCACCGAAGAACAGCACTGCACTGCCTGCACCACACGGGTCAGTGCTCAGGAGAACAGCACTGCACTGCCGGCACCACACGGGTCAGTGCTCAGGAGAACAGCACTGCACTGCCTGCACCACACGGGTCAGTGCTCAGGAGAACAGCACTGCACTGCCGGCACCACTCGGGTCAGTGCTCAGGAGAACAGCACTGCACTCGCTGTGCCGCACAGTTCTGCGTTCAGGCACCCTTGCACCACATTCCACTCCAGCGATCGGCAACTGTGTTCCAGACACGCCGCTGTCGGGTACCTTCCTGTCCATGTCCCTGAGGACAATGTTGAGACAATGCTGATCTTCTGGCCGACTCTTACACCCCCTCCTCACCTGCAACCGGGGGTCTCCGGCCGCCTCCGCTCACTCCAGCGCAGTGTGGAGGCAGGGCTGGAGCTCGGCACGGGGCTCGTCCGCCTCCTCCATGGCCAGCGCCACGTTCAGCCACATCTTCCCCTCCTGGCCACCACCCGGAGTCAGTCCCTGGCCCTCGGCAGGGGGGCACAACAAGCCACGGACCCTCCCAGGGGGCTACAGCGAGCCATGGACCCTCCTTGGGGGGCCACACTGAGCCACGGAACCTCCCGGGGCAGCCACAGTGAGCCATGAACCCCCCCCGGGGGGGGCCACACCAAACCACCGGACCTCCTTGGGGGGCTACACTGAGCCATGAACCCTCCTGCAGGGGCACCCCCCACTCCCACACCCTCCCAGGGGGGCCAGGGCCACCCCATGGGTGTGTGTCCCCCCCCCAGCCACGGTGCCGTTGTCACCCCCCACCTCAACTCAGGGGACAGCTTTGCTAAGCACATCTCCCTCCCCACCCCCCAAGCTGAGGGATGTGGGGAACCCCCCCAGGGAGCCCAAGGAGCCCCCCAGGGACCCCCCAAAGGACCCAGGAAGCCCCTCTAGGGACACAACGAACCCCCCCTGGACCGCCCCAAAGAACCCAGGGAAGCCTCCAGTACGCCCAAGAGCCCCTTGAGCCAATGAGCCCTCCCAGGACACCAGGAGCCCCCCAAAGAAGCTGGGGAGCCCCCCAGGACCCCCCATAGCCCCCCCCAAGCCCCAGCTCACCTCCAGCGCATTGCCCTGGTGCAAGGACAGCTCCTGCCGGTAATGGTGGACAGCCCGCGCATGGTCCTTCAGGTCCCGAAAACTGGTGGCCAACAAGACATGGATGATAGCCAGCTCCCCCGCTGGCATCCCCAGCTCCTGGGCAAAGCTCAGCTGACCCCGGGGAGCTCTCCGTCAGTGGGAATGACCCCCTAGAACCCCCCAAAACCCTTCCTCAGCCCCACTTACCTGCTTTTGGTAGTAGTCCATGGCCCAGATGTAGTCGCCATACTTGGTTGGAGAAGGTGTCCCCGAGCTGCCCGCAGAGGGCTAGGGCTACTGGTGGGTCACTAGCTGCTGCCTCCTCCAGAGCCTCCTGCAGCCGCGTCACCTTGGTGGCTGCGGGGTGACAATCAGGGCATGCCGGGGACCCCAGTCACCAACCCTGACAGAGGGGGGGGGCTTGGTGTCCCCTCCGGTGTCACCCAGCCACCCCCGTGCGTCCTCATGGCCCTGAGCTGCGGCAACACAAAGGGGAAGGGGAAGGGAGGACAGGGCAGAGCTGGAGCATTCTGTAACCCCCTTGGGGACACCATCCTGCCCTTGGGGACACCGTCACGGGCTCACCGTAGCGGAGATTAGAGCAGATGAGGTCTCACTGCCACGGCTGCCATGAGCCCAGCACGTAAGCTTGCTTCAGCAAGCGCTTGGTGGCTGCAAAATCCCCCAAACTCAGCAGGACCTGGGTGACAGAGGGGACACCCATCAGAGCATGGGGCACCCAACACCAGGAAAAAGCTCCTCATCCCCCCAGTAACCACCTGGGCCATGCTGCCGCAGCACTCGCTCTCCATCCCCTTCTCTTTCATTTGCCGGGCGCAGTCGCGTGCCTGGGCCAGGCAACGCAAAGCTGCGGAGTCTTCGCCCTCCCGCAGCTGGATGTACCCCAGGTTGAAGTAAGCGGGGTAAAGATCCTCGTAAAGCTGACCCTGCCTGCAAATGGAGCTGCCGTCGCTGCTGGATTTGCCCCAAAAACCCCCTCGCTGCCCGCCCTGCCCGTCCTTACTCCAAGAGAAAAATGCTTTTTTTGATGTACTGGTTCCTTCAAGCTATCGTACACCAAACCCAAGTTGAGGTACAACCGGCTCCTCATCTCCGTTATCTCCCGCTGTGCAACGCTTCCTGCGGATAAAAAAAAAAACGCTGGGAGCTGTTGAAGCTCCCCTGGGGAAAGGGGGGGACTGAGATTCCCCCACCCCGGTGCAGCCTCACCTTCCAGTTTTTCCTCCACGACGGCCAAACTGGTGCGAAAAGCCCGTTCGGCTTCGTGCAGCGCTAAAACGGCCGCCCCCTCCTGCGGCGAGCAGCTGTCGGCCATGAGCATGTACATGCGGCCGAGTGTAGCCCAGGCTCGCTGCTGTTCCGTGTCATCCGAGAGGGACTGGGCCAGCTCCAGGTGTTGCCGTTGGTGCTGGAAAAGGGGAAAAAAAAGAGCTGAGAGCCCCCCGAAGCATTTCGGTGCCCCCCCTCAAATATTTGAGCCCCACTTTCAGCGCTGCCTCGTAGCTCTCCAGCTCGGCCAGGCACTTGCCGATTTTGGGGGGAGCCACGGCGCAGCCCAAGTCATCGCCAGCGCCCTCCAGCAACCGCAGCTCCTGCCGATGCTCCTTCAAAGCCTCCTCATAGCGTCCTGACGGCAACCGGGGGGGTTAGAATTGGGGGGGGGGGGGGGGTGTGTAAAACTGAGGTGGGGGTTGTGGGGGGGGCCGTGAGGACTCACCATGACTGGCCAAACTCTCGCCGAGCCGGTTACAAACCGCTGCCTCTTCCATCAGGTTCCCGCCGCGCTGTGCCTTCTTCTCCTTCTGCAGCTCGGGGGAGCGTTTGGGGGGGGGGGGGTGTTCAGCCTGGTGTGACCCCCCACACACAGCTGTGCCCCACCCTGCGTGTACCGCAACACCTCCCTGAGGGACCCCCCCAAAAAAAGCAGCCAGTGCCCAGGGCCTGGACCTGAACTGGGGGAGGCGGGGTGGGAGGGGGGGTTGGGGTGTCTCTCTGCAGCCCCCCCTCGGCGTGTTCCCCTCCCACACCCCGAGGGGGGGTTGTTGAGGGGGTCGGGGGTGGAAATGGGGGGCGGGGTGTGGAAACGGGGGGGGGAGTGAAAATGGCGCGGGGGGAATGGAGGGGGATGGATGGAAATGATGGGGGCATGTGGAAATGGGGGGAGGAGATGGAAATTGGAGGGGAGATGGAAATGAGCGGGTGGAAATGGGGGGACATGGAAATGGAGCGGGGGGGGAGCACAGAGGGACGGGGGCAGCGTGAGGGAAACAGTGGGGGGGCGGGAGTGTGAGGAGCCGCCTGAAGGGTCCTGGGACGGAGAGGTCTCTGGGGGACCCCGAAGTGGGGGAGGGGTGTGTCTGGGGAGCCCCGGGCCGAGGGGGGGGGGGGGGGGGGGTCTCTGGGGGGCCCCAGACTCACGGCGGATGTCCCGCTCCGCGCTCATCCCCCGCCTCTGCCGCCACAGCCCCCCGCCCCGCCCCGCCCCGCCGCCATTGGCCCGCGATCCACCAGTCCGAGCGGGGAAGGGCGGGAGACAACCGCTCCCATTGGTCAATGCGGGAGATGAACCGGCCGCAGGGGACGACGGGAAGTGTGGCGGAACCCCCACGCCGGCGGAAGGACCCAGCGCTCCCAGTAGTTCCCAGTTCGTCCCAGTGCTCCCAAGTACACTCATCCCAGTGGCCTCAGTGCCTCGATACAGGGAAATGATTACTTGATTTGAGACTGATTTACTTACAGCAAACTGCTTTGCAACTTCTTTACTTCTAGCGATTTACAGGATTACTTCGAGTATTTTTGAATATTGCTAATTTTGATTAATAATCCTGCTTGCCCAGACCGTTCTGTGGAATTTTACCAAGGACTACCGAGTTCATCAAAACAAAGCAGTTTACTGTGAAAATCTCCCAAGAACTGCAGTGCTCAGCAAAATACTGTGTGTTTATCCTTCGAGCACATCTGCTTCCTGACGAGTTTAGTCTTGGGATGAAGAGAGAGCCCATGGGGACGGAACGAGCAGATACACTGGTACTTCTAGGTAAGATAGAATGAGTAAACCAGCTGAAAACACTCTTGTTATTCAAGAAATTGGCCAAGAGAATCCGTGCGTGCTCCGGGGAAAAGCACAAGGAGAGGAGGACTCCGAGCCTTCCTCCCAAAGCCCCTGGAGACACCCCCCAGGAGGCAACAGGCAGGTGCAAAGGGAACATAAACTGCTGACATCAGCCTTACTCATGCACATGTATGTTTGTGTTATGTAATCCATGAATACGTATATCCACACTCGATCAGTTTTTGGTACAATGTGCTGTCGGGGTACAAGCTCTGTGGAGAAATCCCCTCGCACCCCGGCGCCAGAGTAACCACACCTGCTGTCTAACTGAGTTGTAGAGTCTGTTTCCGCAAATCGGCCCTTAAAATTCTTTATTACAATTGATAAAACACTTAGTGCTTACATTTTGATTCAAAGTTCCTTGAGTTTTGTTTGTCTTGGCATTCTTTTTTTAAACCCGGCAGTGAATGCTGGTTTTTGAGAAACGATATGGGTGTGTAGGGGCAGGAATTGGAAGGGAAAAACAGACATTCTAGAATAATTTCTGCTGATCCTTTTTTTACCTGTCTGCGGTGGCAGTATATGCCACTTGTATAGTGCTAGTGTAGCATGCAGTTGGGTACCGACACCGACTATTTTTTATCAAGATGGTTGCATAAGAAAGAAAACACCAAAACTGTTGTGCTTCCCCCCTTCCCCACTGTCACCGCTTTAACCCAACGGATTAGATGGTAATTCACTTTCCAAATGTGGAAATCCAACACACTTCGAAGCATTTGCTTGAGAGCTGAAAGAGGAAAAATCAACAAGGAAAGGAGAAAGTTGACGTTTCTAGTATTCCATCAGCTGCTGTTAATCTCATCAAATAAATCTTATCAGCTCCTGGCTCCGCCTCTCCCTCCGGTTCCCGATGGGGCTCCTGGCTCCCCCCCCTCCCCTCTCCTGCTCCCAATGGGGCACCTGGCTTGCTCCCTTAAAAGGTGGATTTGTATCCCAAAATAGGGTTTGTACTGTAAGAAGGAGGGTTTGGCCTCTAAAGATGAGGGTTTGGAGGATGAGAAGGAGGCTGTTTACCACGGAATCTAAACTTTGGAACCTAAAATGGAACGCTTGGAGTGGAAAAATCAAGCCTTGCTCCTTAAAAAGGTGGGTTTGGACCCCAAAATAGGGTTTGAACCGTAAAAAGGAGAGTTAGGGTCCTAAACATGAGGGCTTGGAGCACAAAAAGGAGGATTTTCACTGTAGAATCAAAAGTTTGCACGTTAAAAATTAATCTCTGAGAGGTAAAATGGGGGTTTGTGCCCTACGAGTGTGGGTCTGTCCATTCAAAATGAAGCCTTGAACATAAAAAGGAGGGTTTGTCCCCTAAAATGGAGAGTTTGGAGCGGAAAAATAAAGCATTGCCCCCTAAAAAGGTGGGTTTGTACTTAAAAATAGGGTTTGTACTCTAAGAAGTGGAGAGTTAGGGCCCTAAAAAAGAGGGCTTGGAGCATAAAAAGAAGGTTTTTGACTGTAGAAACAAAAGTTTGTGTGTTAAAAACTAATCTCTGAGAGGTAAAATGGGGGTTTGTGCCCTACAGTTGAGGGTTTGTGCATTAAAAATGAAGCCTTCAACATAAAAATGAGGGTTTGTTCCCTAAAATATAGGGCTTGGAGTAGAAAAATGAGGCTTTGCCCCTGAAAAAGGTGGGTTTGGACCCCAAAATAGGTTTTAAACCGTAAAAAGGAGAGTTTGGGCCCTAAAAACGAGGGCTTGGAGGATGAAAAGGAGGCTGTTAACCATAGAATCAAAACTTTGGAAGCTAAAATGAAGAGCTTGGAGCAGCAAAATCAAGCCTTGCCCCCTAAAAAGGTGGGTTTGTACCCAAAAATAGGGTTTGTACTGTAAAAAGGAGGGTTTGGCCTCTAAAAATGAGGGTTTAGAGAATGAAAAGGAGGCTGTTAACCCCCCAGAAAAGGGCCCCAAGATCTCGGGGGACACACCCCCCCACTCACACCACCATGTTCTTCTGGGGGGGCCGCCTGTGGGTGCGCCGGGGAGGTGGGGGCGTCCGCCACCCACTTGCTCCTCCAGGCTGGGGGTGGGGAGCTCCGTAGGGGGACACATTGGCAGGTGCTATTTGGGGACGTTCCTGCCCGGGGGGTGGAAAGAAGGGGGGGATGAGAGAAAATGAGGGGTTACAGGAGGGCGATGGGACATTTTGGGGACCTCCCCTTGTCCCCCCCATCAACAACCCCCCATTATCACCCCCCACAGTTTGGGGAACCCCCACCCTCCCAATTTAATGTGATCACCCCCCCCATACTGACGACCCCCCTGTTGTCCCCCCTAATTTAGGGCCCCCCACTCCCCTCCATTTTGGGGAGCCCCCTTATTTCACCCCCATATTGAAGAACCCCCCAATTCTGGGGTGTCCCCCCCCAGCTCAGACCCCCTCAATCCCTCCCATTTTGGGGACCCCTGTGGTGGTGCAATTCTTACACCACACCACCCCCCCCCCCCCCCCCCCGCCCCTCTTTGTTGGGCTGCTTGGTGCTATGTGCGATTCCACCCACATCCCCCGAGCTATACACCAGTCTGTGGAGATAAGGACTGACAATGTTAACGAGCCTGGCTCCTGCCCCTCCCGATTGCTCGGAAATGGTTAAAATGGCCCATCAACTCCTCAGGGCCTGGCACACCTGTGCCTGGGATGTGGTCAAATGGGAACAATAACAGAGTCGCACATTAATCAAATTCTTTTGTAACTGCTGGAAGGCACCAGAAGGCATTTGACAAAAGTCAATTATCTTGGACCCTATAAATGGTGGCCACCAGGGAGACCCTTTGAGCTCTCCTGGATCGCAGTGGGCCTGTGACCAGCATCTCCCCTGAGCTGGGACGCCTCTCAGGTACCAAACCCTTAAGGTGTCGTCTGCTCCAGACGGAAGGCCAGGGCGAAGTCCCCCGCTTGAGTCTCAATTATCGCCCGTTGAGGAATGCCAAGGCATTGGGAGGATTTGCTCTAAACTCGAGAAGAGGGAAATTTTCTTTGAGCTAGCTTCTTTTTGTGTGTGTGTGTGTGGGGGGGGGGTACGTACCCTTGTTTCTGTGTGTGTATGTCTGTTCTGTGTCCATTCTACTGAATCCAAACACCTTTGTTTCTGTCTGTTTGTCCATTTTGTTATGTGCATGCATGTGTATATATGTATATATAGGTACCGTTAAGTAAGTTAGTGTGAATCTTGTCATTTTAGAATCTGAATAAGTCGCTTTTCTTTCTTTTAGTATTTCTGAATTATTTTATAATAATAAATTGCTGTTAGTTAGTAATAAACCTAGATTTCTTACTAAATATTACCGTGTCAATACTTCCATCCGCGACAACGTCCCAGGGACCGTTGCTGTCATTTTATGAGACACGGTGTACATCCAGCTTCTGACTCCCTGCAGCTCCCAGGCCTGTTCCTGCAGGGCTGCTCCCTGGCCAGCTGTTCCCATCCCGTGTCACTGCTTGTTTTGGCGTTGCAGTCACTGTGCTGGGTGTCCCCGGTCATGTTTCCTGCAGGCAACATCCCTTCACATCGGTGTGTGCTTTGAAGATGGGAAGTGCTGTCCATCGTGCGTGACGATACAGAAATCTGAGAAATAGGGATTTTAACAAAGTATGAACTAAAGTTTACTGAAGTAGAAGGTTAACATTCACGATTTTTGTTGTTGTTACGTGAATTAATAATTAAATATTCTTACCAGAATTAGGAAGTTCTCTTTTTTGACTTTTACAGCTCTTCTGGATTTTTTCTACACCCAGGGACGCCACACCAACCCCAACCGTGACCATCTCCCTTCCCACTCACACGAGACCTTGCTGTGACTTCTTTCCACCTTCCTACATGTGCTTTCTCAAAATTCTTGCCCGTCTCCTATTCTCCCCAGCAAGACTCAAAGCTCAGCGGGCTGGAACAGCCTGACAACTTGGGACCTGTCTCTGTCCTTGAGACACACTCTGTAACATCAAAACAATTATTATTTACATATTCTTTAAGATTTTTTTCTGGTAGACAAAACAACAAACAAAATATCCTGGCCCACTGTCCCAGGGCAGCAGCGCTCTCAGCTTACAGCAACAACTTCCCATCCAGAGATGCAAAACAAAAAATAGCAACAGGAGATTCTACACCAAGTTCTATAAAACAAACCAGGGGTACAAATAACCTGTGTTAAAACAAACAACACACAAAACCAAACCTCCCCCAAGAAAATTATACTGAAATTACTACATCTCATTCCAGCATTGCTTAAAAGCCAAAGAGCAAACCTAAAAGAGGAGAATACACTTAAAACCAGAGAGATGGGAACTTCAGCTCAGAATTAACTGCTGAAGATTCCCAGGTAAGCTGCAAAAATGCAGAGGGAAAGATTTCACAACGTTCATACCCTCAGTTCTGGCAGTTGCCGTGAGGCTCTTCAGGCTGAGGAAAGCCAAAGTACAATTCACACCAGCGCTTAATAATCTTGACAGAACAATTACACACGCTAAGGATACGTTATGGCTGGCACAAGAGCAGAGAACAGAGCAAACAGCAATGAACAGGTTCACTAAATAAACGTCACTTCATCTCTACCACAGTTACTAGTGTGCATCTGTGTTCAAAGTCTAAAGACTACTCAAAAAAGTCTAAAAAGTCTAAAAGACTCCTCAAGCTGTTAAAATAACTCGAGAGGCACACAGGCAGGTGTCACGAGGCACAGTATAATCCAGATAGCAGCTTGCTGAGAACCAGCTCCCAATAAATAGAAGTACAAATCTTAACATGCAAAACAAAGATAAGTGTGGCTTGTTGAGTGTTTTGAAAATGCAGACCACCTACAGCCAAAACATGTCAGAGCATTGCTTCTCTACATCTTCTACTAGGAACACAGAAAACCAGATGGGAGCCTCTGTATATCATTACTCTAGAAATCATTTTCAAATTCAAATTTCAATTTCAAATTCAAGTCAATTTGACTTCCTTCGGTAACTAAGCTAAGAGAGCGTGTGATACTGCACAGGTATCCTCCAGTAAATTCAGCTGAATTTGTATGAGAGGCTCAGGAGCTGAAATTTCTGCCCCAGTGGTAAAAATATTACATTCCTACAGGTTTCATGGAAATAGGCAGTCACAGAAAGGAGAGAAACCATGCCTTCCAGCCTGCTGCAGCACAGCCCCAGAAAATTCACAGGAACGAAGGACATTATGAGTGGTCTAGCCACAGAAAAAGTTTCAGTTAGATCTTTAACGTTATGAAATAGTGCAAAACATAAACCACGGATGTATAAGGAGCCAGGTTTAGTGCTGCTGAACCATATACCAGAAGAGTTTACAAACTCAAATGCCTTAAAACCTTATTTTTCATTTTAAAACAGGAACATAGACGTTTGCATCTTCTTGCTCATACCCTGTTATTCTGGCGACAAAACCAACCACCTTCTTTAAAAGGAAGCCAGACGATTTTGGGGTGAGGAGTATCAGAAGGGAAATCAGTAGGAATTCCTTCTCAAATTTGGCACTTAGCACTCTGAGTTGCCCTTTAAAGCTTGGCCAGAAATTCTCTCCAGCCCGCAAGTTTCCTCATTTCATCTTAGGACACGCTGCTTCATTTGGATGCAACACCTCCAGGAAGACAGACAGCTCCAAATGTGTCAGTTTTACCTCAATTCACTTTGCTCCCTGTCAGTCAGATTTAACACAAATCAAAGTAAATACATAATTAAAACTAAACTTAAGGTCAGTTCCAAGTTTGGAAAAAACAAAGCTGTATGAAATCAAAAGCAACGCTAATACAGTCTAAGAACTGGAGTTCAGGGGTTGCAGCAGCAGCTAAATTTCTGACCACACCTTCTCCCCTGAACAAAGCCCCAGACTCAAAGCCCCGTTATTTCACCCTCCCCAGGACTCCTGCTGTGGGCAACCCCCACCCAGGTCCTCTCTCCTCCTTCTCCTTTTCCCTTCGGGTCTGACTTGGCTTCCAGCTTCTTGCTCTGTGCAAGCGTTGCTCACTCATCCACAGGCCTTACACCTTCTTACAGCAGTCATGTTTCAGTAAAAATGTAACTGCACCTGTACAGAGTTGGGTTTGCTCCACCAGACTCTTCTCCCCCGCTCTGTGTCTGCCTGCTGCAGCCTTTCAGTCAATCCGGACTTTTAATCCTCAACCCAAACCCCACCAGAGACACTAATACCACTTTAAATATTACACAATATACCAGATACACTCACAGTCAAACTTGTGAGCTTTAGGCAGTCCCTAACTGTCCAAAGAAACCAAAGACAACATTCTGGGATACACTATTCACACGGGTGAAAGAACTGCTAAAACAGCCCCACCCATGGGTCCTCTCTTCACCTGACACACTAATTTTGAGCCTTGCTTTTAGGAAGCTGTGCTTAAAGGTAGCAGGTTAACAGGCACCTATTAGCCCTCCAACAGGTCTGACAGGTTAAAAACTGACAGCAAACCCACAGCTGACACACACCACTCCCCAGACTCACCTCTCCGACAGCGATCGCGGGTCCAGCAGCATTCAATGAAAATGCCATTTATCACAGTAGGTGGGCCGTTGCTCTTCCCTCTCACAGCTGCTGGACACACATCTCCACACTCGTCTTTGTCATCCTTGTTGGCCACGATGTAATTATCTTCTACAGAATCTAAAATCCTTGACCAGTCGACCGTGGACAAGTCACATAATTCACTGTTATTCTCAATCCGCACAGCGCCTCGAGGAACGTCCATCAGGTTACAGAGGCCCATCTCCTTCAGGTGAACCATCTCAGAAATGACCAGCGGGGAGTTAAAAACCAGATGAGTTCCTCGAGTCACAGTGAGGTTGAGAAAAGTCCCTTTAAACTCTCCAGGCCACACACGCGAAAAAGCAGCAAGTAGTCTGTAACCATAGTCAGTTTAGGAAAGCTGAGCTCACGGAAACCTTCAGGCTGGTTTTAAACATCAGCAATATTTGCAAGTGGCCCCCAATCACAGTGCAGCTCTCAAGCATGTTCAGCCGGGTCAGATTTGCAAATGTCCACGCTTCTGCAGACTGGAAGGCAAAGAACAACGTTATTTATTTATTTAATAAAAGGTAATTGTTTTAGTTTTCTAAATACACAGTTTTGTCCGACCACACCATAATATATGGCTACAGTCAGAACTCACGACGGTTTGGCTGATTAGGGATACCAATTAAACTCAGACACCAGAGTGAAAAGAGCAGGTGTATTTTACTAGAAATAACTAAATAATATAACAGAATAATACAGAAAACATACAGTAAGAAAAGACAGAACAGTGCACGCAAACAAACAGGAAAATACAGGGTAATGCATCACATCATTGCTACCTGAGAGAGAGAATAGTGATTAAGGCAGATCCATCCCCACTCGCACCCGTTCCCACCACCCAGACCCGCAGGCGCTGGGCAGCCCCGGGTGCAGTGAGGATTTGGGGAGCCTGTCCCAGGGAGTGGGAAATCCTACGCGGTGCGTCCACCCGTGGCTGAGGCACCCAGAGTCGCTGTGAGCGGGTCCGGCCTTATGTACCCAAAAATCAGCAAGTCAGAATAACTGGCAACTTTGTTTTAAGCGGAAATATCTGGTTTCAATCTCACATCAGATTCCCCCAGAGCCTGGCCAGGGCTCAAGGGAGAAGCTCAGGGAGTTTCCCTGCTTATCTTACTGGATTATGAGCAGGATCACACATCTGGTCACAGGGCCAGACAACGGTCTCTGCGGGCCTGTTATTTTATCCACACACAAAGAAAGATAAAGATACATTCAAGACAGCTACATCTGCCACACATATCTCACTAATGATGACATACTGAGTCAGCAGCTCAGGGCCTGTTGTTCAGGCTTCAATACTTCCACCTCTTACATCAGCATAGGTGGTTGGTTATAACTCAGTATAATACCTGTCAGCACAATGGTTATCAGTTATAAAATACACAGGATTCATCTCTAGGTCAACTCTGGCTTGGGCCGGTTGTCCAAGCCTTAGCACCTCAATGACCAGGTCCTTTTCAGTAAAGCATGCTTCACGTGCTAAGAAATATACTGTGGGGAACATTCCCTGGTACAGGATTACAAAATAAGACTGAAGGGGTATCTCATAACTTCTTCTGCCATCTCGAGTTTCTGGATGTTACCTCTATCACGACGGCAGTTGTAACACCAGTTCTTAGACGTCATTTGGCGTTTACAAAAGTAAGAGATGTCCATGCAACAGAGTCTGTTTTCTTTAGATATTGCCAGCAGCACACCTACCTCATCTCAGATCGTGCAATTAGTGCCAGTGGATTAGAGGAAGTGATTTACAGAATCACAGAATCATCTAGGTTGGAAAAGACCTTGAAGATCATCCAGTCCAACCACTGACCTAACACTGACAGTTCCCAACTACAGCATATCCCTCAGCGCTAAGTCAACTTTACTCTTCAACACCTCCAGGGATGGGGACTCCACCACCTCCCTGGGCAGCCCATTCCAACACCCAACAACCTGTTCTGTAAAGAAATACTTCCTAATATCCAGTCTAAACCTTCCCTGGTGCAACTTGAGCCATTACCTCTTGTCTTGTCACTTGTCACTTGGTTAAAGAGGCTCATCCCCAGCTCTCTGCAACCTCCTTGCAGGCAGTTGTAGAGGGCGATGAGGTCTCCCCTCAGCCTCCTCTTCTCCAGACTAAACAACCCCAGTTCCCTCAGCCGCTCCCCATCAGACCTGTGCTCCAGACCCTGCACCAGCTCCGTTGCCCTTCTCTGGACACGCTCGAGTCATTCAATGGCCTTTTTGGAGTGAGGGGCCCAAAACTGAACACGGTAATCAAGGTGCGGCCTCACCAGGCCGAGTACAGGGGCAGGATCACTTCCCTGTCCCTGCTGGCCACGCTAGTGCTGATGCAAGCCAGGATGCCATTGGCCTTCATGGCCACCTGGGCACACTGCTGGCTCAAATTTAGAATGGCTGCAGGGAGGGGAAGATAGGAAAAGAGTAATGGCTAGGAAATAGCTGCGGAAGAGAGCAGAACAACCTGGACATATACACGCGCAGGAGTACAGCCCTCACTCCTGCCCAGACTTTGCTGACAGCAGTCATTTACTACACTAGCAATTTTTGCCCTAAGCATTCTTTTCAGATTAGGTGTTCGGGCTTTTCTGTTGTTATTTTCTCAAGGTTGCGAATCTCCCTGACTTAACTACCTGGACAGTTTATTTAGTAGAACCAGTAACCCAAAGACCTGGCAAAGTGAACAATTACACGAAGCATAAATTAGAAGGTAAACAGAGTAATATGAATCCAGGCACCAGCAAAAGGAAAAGACGGAAAGCAAAAAGTTTGAACAGGGACTCTAAGCACAGGTAAGAAATCAAGAAAGAAATTCAGGGCGCCATGCCTGTACAGCACAGCAAAGCCCCGGTGATAACCCTTTCCAAACCAAACCTCATAGAAATACACAGCTGGACCTTGATGGTCAAGGGAGAAGCCTGTGGAAAGGCAAACCTGCCTGGCAACACAACGCTGCCAAACAACCTTCCCCTGCCCTGTTCAGGGGGATGCTTTTTTAATTATTATTTTTTTAAGACTGCAGCCACTTGAGGGATTCTCTCTTCTGCCTGCAGCTGAGACAGCCCACCCCTGCCCCTCTCCCCCCTAAGAATTAAAAGCACAGGATCTTTGCTCTTTTTGTCACTGTATGTAAAGCTCACCGACTAGAAAATTACCATGCCACAGCTCCAAGAAATCACCCAGCAACAATCAGGCCTTACAAATGGATGTAGAGAGAGATGTTTAATAGTTACAACTGTCTGACTCCTCACGGTTTTACACAGACCACAACTGTGTGGGATAAAAATAAATTCTATGCAAATGTCTTAATGATTATTCAAAAATTTGCTCCACTGCAATAAAAAAAAATAATCTGGCAACACTAATACAGGATTTGAAGCAATGTTATTGCCCAATGGGATTTTTTGGCACTATATCCAGGTCGTTTCATAAATTGCTTTCTGGAAGAAAAAGCTAATGCACACAGTGCCTCAAAGATCAAGGATGTACTTTTTAAAAGTGGGAAAGAAAATCTGATGGCCAACTACCAGCACCCTCTTTGCCCCACGAAAAACTGCAGCAAGACTGGACGTGAGCCAGAAAGCTGTCCTGCTGCACATCCCAACCGCGGGCCAGAAGAACTGGGAGAGCAACAGATTCAGTTTAAGTACTCGAAATAGTTAATTTTAAATAATCAAGGTAGGTATTTCCAAGGAAGCAAGTGTGCGACAGGGCAGGCCAGTGGTTTCTTCATGAAAGGAGAAACAACAGAAGGGCAAATAAAACTCAGACACTGAAATTCAATGTACAGGACACCGGTGCAGCTAAAGCTAGCTGATGAATGCAAAATCCAACAGCTTGCTTCTTATTTACTGCTTGCTGAGCACACGGGCCAAACCCAGCAGGCTAAGGTGGTACCCACGGCCAACGGCCGTATCCCAGGATAAAGTACTACCTCGAGTAACCTGAATGGGCACAGCTGGCCTTAAGGAAAGGTCAAAAAATACAGCTCAAGTCTACAGACTAAGAATTCCTTTCGAGAGTAAAAGCTCTAGGCTTTTATTGTGACTTAAGGCCACAAAATGTATCTATACACTCAGCATAACTACCTGAGTCTTTCATCATTTTGACTAGAATTAGGTAAGTCACTAGAAACTGGCCACAAGCTGGCCCCCAGACAAGCCCTTAATCCACAGAGCTCCCCCTGCTCCAGGAGCGCAGCTAAAAAGAGGCAAGTGAAGCTTGGGAGTAAACAGCAAAGCATCTTGAAGTGTTAAATAATCCTATCAATCTACCAGAGCTGGAAGTACACAGCCACAGTCCATCAGCTGTTTGCATTTTAGAAATATTTCCGTATTTGTCACCAGCTCTCATGCAGAATGCGTTATTTGTCACTAGTGCTGCCAGCACAGACCAAACAGGAGGTTCTACACATCCTGGCAAACCAGGATGTGACCCGGGTTACTCAAACTCTGCTGCTTTCACAGTGGAGCAACAGCAACGTAATGAACTGGCACACTGTCTGCTGGGCTCAAGGGTCCCAGCACTGGGGGCTCCTGCACGAGGCCTCTTCATGGAAGGCAACGGCAGATGCCAGCATTAGCCTGGAATAGAAACTTAGGAGACATTTAAAGCAAATTAGGGGGTTTTTTTCCTGAAATAAACAACTGAATAAAAGGCTAATGTAGTTCTAAATGTACAAAGATTAAAGGGTTTATACAGATTTTCCCACAGTTAGAGAAAATTACACTTAAGACTTATTTTTTCATGTTCTACTTCAGTTTGTTTTTTAAGTGATGAATACCACCGTGGTATCTGAGCTCCTTCTTTTAACCACCTCAAGGAGAAGAGTAAGGAGTTAAGAGTATCTGAAAGAAAATACGTTTCTTTTGTTGGAGGGTTTTCATGCTTTTGAGTTCCGCTCAGCAGTTTGTATCTTCTGTTCATGCAGAAGCTGCTGAAGTCACCCCATAAATTTATTGTTACCAAGACAACAAGAAGCAGTTTTAAGCAAAGCAATAAGTGGTTTTCCACAAATTCTCTTGACAGTATTTCTTCTGCAGGGGCAGGGGAATTAATCAACAGTTCAGTATGAAGGCTACGCAGGTTTGATCCCAGAAGGAGGAGAGCAAAGTGGAGCAGTCAATGATAATGCAGACAACCTGGTCTCAAAAAAGCACATAAATCAGCTTTCAGGAAAATCAAAATCTCAGACTGATTCTCCAGTAGTAGGCCCAAAGCTATTGCTGGTCAAACTACTGGCAAAATCTCTACCAAACATAAATTCCCAAATTTCAGCAGAAACAGGCTCCATGTCCAGCAGCACAGCAGTACGCTGCCAGAGAGGAAACACCCCTCCAGCCCTAGGTACCAAGTGATTCAGAGTAACTGAAAAACACCCAAAACATCACGACAGACATGTTTCATCAGACCCCCAAGAAAAAAAGTTGCAAGGCTTGCTTTTTCAAAACAACCAAACAAAACCACCCCAAGATGCCAAAGCCTCTTGAACAAACTAGTTTGGTAACAGCCTTAAAGTACGGAATGAAGAAACAAGATCTGATGTCAGAGGTTGGTTTTCAAGGCAGAGTCTAACCAGGGGAACAGCTGGAACTTAAGCCTTGTTTATAGTAAACCATGTGGATACCAGACCTTAACGATTCCCTGTGTCAGAGCTCTGGCCCTTTAACAACCAAGGAAGACCAGAATAACGCAGCACTGCACAGAAAGATCACAAACCATTTCAGCTATTAGTCAGTCCTGCATTTTTATAGTGTTTGCTGCCTACTTGAATAAGCAAATTATTTAAGAAAAATTACACTCACCTTGGTCAAGTCAAAAGCTTTGCAATTCGGTGTAAGGCTGACTTTCAGAAGTGGTGTTAGGAAACGGGAAAAAGGGCTGTTGGGTGTTTCTTGGGATAACGGCTGAGAGAGGAAAACGTGCTGTCAAGTGACCGGTTAGGAGAAGCTGTAAGACAGCTTCTAGCCTACTGCAGCAATAGCCTAATAAACATTCAAAAATCTAACTGTGAAATATCAGTTTTCAAACTCCAGTTTTCCACCTCAGCCATGTAGATCTGAGCAGCAAAGCAAACTGAGATACGGGCTCAAACGTGAGCCTGTCTCTAAACCTCCAGCCCCTCTGCTACCACCTCCGCTGCCTGTTCTCTCTCCCTGCTCCAGGCAGCGCTGCCGGACTGCGGGCAAACCTCTCGTGGGGGCCGCTTTCTTTAGTGCCAAAGGCATCTCTAACCTCACAGTCTGGCCTAGGAAGCCTGGTTTGCTGGACCATCACGCTCTCCTCATTAGTTCAGAACACAAAGGGGAAACACGACGCACGCTGCCACGCTTCCCACGCGCAGAGCAAAGGCAGTGAAGCGACAGCATCCCAGGACCACGGGAGGTCACTCGGGGTAACGGACAGAGGCTGATACGAACAGACCTCGATACTTCAAAGGGAGCAGGAACAGGTTTTACACGTCGCCAATATCAACATGATTTATATTCTGCACGACAGTCACCCCAAAATGGACCTCAGAAAGCTTATGGGTTTTACAGACCGTTCAGAGAGACAGTTAGTGCACTACCTCTCTTTAACACAGCAAAGGGCACACGGAGAGCTGACAGATGCAGCTGTTCCCTAGTTCTGATACAGCCCTGCCCTGCTGCACTTACTCTTCCTACCTGATCCTCTTGCAAGCAAATTTCATTCTAGACTGAGTCTCTCAACACCAAGAACTAACACAGCATTGAGGCGGAACAAGGCAACAGTTTCTTCATGAGTTTACGAGCACAAAAAAATCTGTATGAGCCAGAATTAATATATAAGAAGCAAATTATTTTGAAAGGCTATTACTGCAGAAATACAAAGTGGAATTTGTCCCACCTGATGATTTCGGTAGAGATCTCAGCCAGATTTCTAACTCCCACCATCAGCAGCAGGCGATGGAGTACACGTGCAGCGCCCAAATTTAGGTGAAGAGTTTAGAAGGGGGGGAAGCGTCCTCTAAACTCTAGTGACTGTATTGATTAGTTTTCTGCTAAGCCCAGAGTTGCTCGGTAGATGCCTAAAACTAGGGGAGGTAAATCCCACCCTAAATACCACAGCTGATGAACTGACGTGCAGCAGTCACGCATGAGGTTTATTTCAAGAAGTCGCATTATGTTTACACAGTGATAAAAAAACAAACACAAACCTGGTTTTCTTCACAGAACAAGAAATATGTATCTTCATTTTATGCACAGGTCAGGTCTCCTTCCTTAACCCTTGCTTCTACTCCTCTCAGTAACTTCTGAGCTCACAACTAACTTCAGTCATGTGTAAAAGAGGAAGAGAGTTCTCACACATCATATTCCTAAAAGATCTATGAAAACTGGGGACGGGTTAAGGAGGAAAAACTCAGCGTCTCCAGCCAAAGGGTGTTTTAAATGTGAACTCAAACCATCCACCCAGTTTGCCTGCTGAGCCACACACACTACACACTGCCCAGCCTCTTACCAGACACTGTCTAAAAGTAAAGGGAAGAGAAAGATACGGGGCACAAGAAAAACTACGTAGGGTTGGGCTCAGAGACAGGGGGAATGTTGTCACTGGAGAGCAGCGTTACCATGGGGCATGCTTGTAGAGAATGCAGGACACAAACCTCTGGTCACGAGTGGTGTCCCCCACAGCTCGGGTTTGGGGCCACTCCTGTTTAACATCTTTATTGATGATCTAGATGAGGGGATCGAGTGCACCCTCAGTCAGTTTGCAGACGACACCAAGTTGGGTGGGAGTGTTGATCTGCTCGAGGGTAGGGAGGCTCTGCAGAGAGACCTGGACAGGCTGGAGCAATGGGCTGAGGCCAAATGCCGGGTGCTGCACTTGGGCTACAACAACCCCCAGGAGCGCTACAGGCTTGGGGAGGAGTGGCTGGAGAGCTGCCAGTCAGAGAGGGACATAGAGGTGTTGATTGCCAGCCAGCTGAACATGAGCCAGCAGTGTGCCCAGGTGGCCAAGGCAGCCAATGACATCCTGGCTTGTATCAGCACTAGCGTGGCCAGCAGGGACAGGGAAGTGATCCTGCCCCTGTACTCGGCAGTGGTGAGGCCGCCCCTCGATGAGTGGGTTCAGTTTTGGGCCCCTCACTACAAAAAGGCCATTGAATTACTCAAGCGTGTCCAGAGAAGGGCAACGGAGCTGGTGCAGGGTCTGGAGCACAGGTCTGATGGGGAGCGGCTGAGGGAACTGGGGGGGTTTAGTCTGGAGAAGAGGAGGCTGAGGGGAGACCTCATCGCCCCCTACAACTGCCTGAAAGGAGGTTGCAGAGAGCTGGGGATGAGTCTCTTTAACCAAGTGACAAGTGATAGGACAAGATGGAATGGCCTCAAGTTGCGCCAGGGAAGGTTTAGACTGGATATTAGGAAGTATTTCTTTACAGAACAGGTTGTTGGGCGTTGGAATGGGCTGCCCAGGGAGGTGGTGGAGTCCCCATCCCTGGAGGGGTTTAAGAGTAGGGTCGACATAGTGCTGAGGGATCTGGTGTAGTTGGGAACTGCCAATGCTAGGTTAAAGGTTGGTACTGGATGATCTTCAAGGTCCTTTCCAACCTAGGTGATTCTGTAAAGCAGACTCCGTTAGCTCTGCTGCGCAGGGAACAACTTGTTTGCTCCTGCCACTATTGTCTGTGCATTCCGAGCCCCGCTGACACCGGCCTTCGCGTTGGCGTGCTGCTCCCCACCTGCACTGCAGCGCCGTGCGAGCTCGTCATGCTCAAAAATCGGAATCAAACATTAAAGTGGCTGAAAACCTTTTGAATTAGGGACCTTTACCGTCCAAATTGTCCACAAAATACTTTACAAAGTATTTGCACTGTGTCAATGATATAAAAATATTCCGCCCCAGACTCTGTTTTGACATCTCGGGCATCGCTGCTGTTTCTCCACCCATGAACTGTCGAGCACATTTTCCCACCGCGTAGCAACACAGCAAAGATTAGGGAGTTACAATCGTAAACACGCTTGCAACCCAAAAAGCTGAATATGATTTAAATAAATAAATAACTAAGAAGCTTCACCGTAGCAGCAATAATAACGTTTTCAGATGAGGAGCTGTTGGACCAGAGCTGTATATGCATTTATTATCAGTGCTGGATGTCACGTCTCTGCTGGCGAGGGGCAGGTTTGGACACGCTTTGCCAGCTGGAACTGACCCGCCCAGGTTAAACCATCCCACGGGTCTCTCTCAAGGCTTCTAACGTAAAAACACGTACGAGGAAGAAACTGGGCTATTTCTGAAATAGGTAACTTGCCCAATTGCTGGGAAAAAGGGGCTGTCTTAAGGGTACCTCCTGCTTTATTCTCTGCACAGCAGCCACAGCTCAAACCGGCCATCGCTGCACTGTCTGCACTGAACCAGTTACCTGCTATTGCCTCTGCGGAGGGAAAGCTGACAGGGGTATGGGACTGTCTATGGGACGGGTGATTTACCTATCCAGTCAGCTCGCTTTAAATAAACACTTTCCTTTTATTACAAATCATCTGTAAACATCATCCAGAATTAAAACCTCTAACTAGAATAATTTCCTAAGCAAGTTTGTTTGATGTGACCCATCAAGACAGCTTGTAAGGCTTAAACTCGTGTCAGCCTGGATTTAACAAGCTCGCGACCTCCAGTGCAACACCTTTACACCCGTCTTGTGTCTTACCAGACCCCGTTCAAACACTGATCCCGACCTCCGAGCTTCATCCCCCTTTAATACCTGTGGACACCCCCACACCCCAACCCAGGGACACCCCCCCTGGGGACCCCCTCCCACCAGGGACACTGAGGAGCTGCTTTCACCACCCAGGGTGTCCCCAGTATCCCCCAGTGCCCCCCCCATATCCCTCAGTGGCCCCCAGTATCCCCCAGTGTGCCCCCAATATCCCCCCAGTGGCCCCAGTACTCTCCAGTGCCCCCAGTATCCCCATTCCAGGGGTGCCCCCAGTATCCCCCAGTCCCCCCCCATATTCCCCAGTGTCCCCAGTATCCCCAGACTGGAAGTAGACTGGGTTCTCGCTCTTGGGCTCCTTGTCCACCAGCAGCTCCAGCCTGGGGGGGGGGGGCCTGGCCCTGGGGGACGGGGGGGGGATGGGGAGGAAATGGGAGGGTGGGGGGCCCCCCGGAACCCAGGGGGGACCAGCACTCCCACCCCAGCACCCTACCCCAGCACCCAGGGGTGTCCCACTGCCCCCCTCCAGCACCCAGACCCCCAGCACCCCCCCCCCAGCACCCAGGGGGGTCTCCCCCATGTGCTGATACCATCGGGGGGGGGGGGGGGGGGGCAGGGGGGGACGCATGTGTGCGATGAAGATGATGACATAATCCCTGAGGAAGATGAGGGCGTCCGGGGCGGGGGGGGGCCTGGGGGGGCCCCATAAAGCCCCTCCCCGGGACCCACAAACTCCCCTGGTTCCCCAGAGACCCCCGCAGCCCCCTTCCACCCCCAGGGGCACCCTGACCCCTCCAGAGCACCCAAACACCCAGCCAAGAGCATCCTGACCCCCCCCAGGAGAGCCCCAGCCCCCCCCAGGAGCACCCTGACCCCCCCCCAACCTGGTCGATGTGGAGGCACAGGGGGTCGAGGGCCACCCACAGGCAACATTTGGGGACCCCCCTGGGGGCAGGGGGCGGGTGGGGGAGCACCTGCAGGGCCTTGACCCACAGGGGGGGTCAGGCAGGGGGGTGCAGAAGTAGGGGAAAAATGGGGGACAGGAAAGGGGGGGGCAGAAAGGGAGGGGCCAAAAATAGGGGGTCATAAATGGGGGGGTCATAAATGGGGGGGCAGAGAGAGACAGAATTGGGGGAGTCAGAAATGGGGGGATAAAAATAGGGGTCAGAAATGGGGGGACAAGATTGGGGGCGTCAGAAATAGGAGCCAGAAATGGGGGGGCAAAAGGGAGGGAGAAAGGGCAGGGGCAAAAAGGGGGGGGGCAGGCACAGCCATGCTGTGTTGCTCTTCCTTAGGCAGAGTTCCTCCAGAAACAGCTACCGAATGTCAGCAAGTCAGACTTCAGCGTGCAGGCTATTACGCTGGTTTTCTTTGTGGGTTTTTTTGAGGAATTAAAGTGTGAAAAGTCCTAGAAACATCTCAACAAAAGGCCTTTCCTGAACAGACCTTTCCTAACGTTACAGATTAGAAGAGGGGAAGGACCACACACACTCGCTCCACCTCCAGCCCCGAGCCCAGCTTTGCCTCGCAGGAGGTGGTGACTTCTGCAGTTGCCAGCACTCTCCCAGCCCACTCAATCTTGTACATTTTCACGGTGAGTTTTTAAAGCCCAGAATTTTGTAAGATTTTCACTTTTGAAAAGAAATTTGACATGGTTTTTTGCTGATCAAAATAATTTCTCTGAAGCACAAGTAGGACTAAACCAGTCATTTTTTACGAAAAGCTTACCAGGAAGCCAAACATCTGCTTCTGAGAGCTGCTCTATGAATGTCCCACTGCCTCCCTCTCCCCTTCGTTCAGCTTCTGTGCGCAACTGCACTAAAGGTCCTTGCAATCGGAATGTGCAAGGTGGCTGCGTAGCTCATATTCTAGAGTGAACACCGGAAAATGTCATTAAGGATAAAATATTCATTTTAAAGGAAGCAGGAAGTTTAAATTTCAAACACATTACATTTTTTTCCCGCTATGCCTGCCTTTACAAATGCTCCAATCCTTTAAAACTGTTTGCTTAAATATATACAGTGTATATATAAAGGGAATAAACTACTTGCTATGATATTTGTCCTTTAGCAGGATCCAGTAAGAGAGAGAGAGGGGGAGGGAGGAGGAGGAGGGAAAATCTTGACAAGAATATATATTAGAGAAATCAATAAAAAGACAATCCTTGGAATTCATGAGCCTTTAAAATCAGATGCATTTTCTTGTAGTAATCCTAAAAACCTGTGAAAGAATATCCAAGCAATCAACCCCCCATAACTCATATTTAACCTTCCAGCATGTAGAACTACCTATTAAATGGCTTCGCAACTGCACGCGGTGTGAGTGCATTCAAATAAGAGCAGAAAGAGAAAAATGTCAATGCTACACCTCTTTTAACATGCACTGCACAGCCGAGAACATCTGCCAGCTGCCCCGTAATCCAATGGGCTGTTCAGAAGCAATCACGTCCTCACCTAGAGCTGTGCAGCTTCTCCCTGCCGTGCCCATTTGCTTTAGCAGATGGAGCAAAACGTACTTCACCGCCTCTTCCACAACTTTCACACACTTAGAGGTACAAGGTGAAAGTCATTCAACATATTACATGGGCCAGCATCAAAATACTGTCATCTCTTCCCCAGATACTGTAATTCACCTTTTAATTTCACAGGGCAACAGCACAGAGGAGGTTTAAGGCTGAAGTGACTGTATCCCATCAAGTGCTTACCAAGCGCATACAGCCCACGCAAACTGTTTGTCATTTCTAGTAGAAAATAACAAAACCTGGAACAAGATCCAGAAGGGCTCAACCTAGTCCATCGACTACAATGAGAAGAAGAAACACATAAAAGCTGAATTAATTGTTCTAACTGAGTTTACTTCTCACATCTACTGCAAAAGAGTGGACTGGAGAGGCTCTACGGGCGGGGGGGATGAACACATCTGAAGGAGTGGCTTCAAGATACTCCAGAAGAGCCAAAAACTCTGTAGAATTAAGAGCATAACCCCCATGGAATATCATGCACTAGCAGAATGTGTCATTATCTCTGAATAAAATTAAACTTCTGCTAAAAAATTCTGTCCTAAGTACACAAGCAACCTGCACTACACTGACTCAACTTACCCTAGGAGGGCAGTTTGTTATGTGAGGCAAATAACTATTTATATCCATCAAATAAATTGTTTTGATCATGCAAATTGCCCCTCTCTCCAGAGCTTTGCGGAAGTGTCTGTACTGGCAGGGCACTGGACATGGTGGGAAACGGTAGGAGAATTGTTGGAATAGTGCTTCAAGTAACACTCTCTGTAGTTCTCTTTATGTCCAATACCCGAAAGGCATTGAAAAAAAAGACATAAAGGGGTCTGCCAAGAAGCCTAGAAAACACCCTTCCCAAGAAGAGGGTGAAAAGATTATTTGGTCTAATGAGAAAAAGACACAAACTGACTGAGGGCTTTAATTATAAGACACTGGAAAATGCAGGGTCCTCCAAAGTAACTGCTTCAGCAATAACAAGACCCAAGCTCAGAAGCAGTAATTAAAAAAAATAACCCTAAAAATACTGGAGGAAATAATAAGGGAATCTACTGGTGCCTAGAGGAGTTTATTCTTGGTACTGAGTTCTGTAACATCTTTATCAATTGCACAGAACACAACATAGCATGGCAGCCAGTGAAAGACAGAGCAAATCTCAGCAGAAAGGCGATTTAGCTTTCTTATGTCTGATAACAAACAAAAGCAAGTATTTTACTGCAGGTATTTAACCCAGATTATATAAAAATAATGAGGACGTCACATATTTACATATAAAGAATCTATAGAGCTTTGCTCTGAGATTTAAACACTGCCCAGAGCAGAGGAAGCAGAAGCCAACCTGCCTGGCAGCGGATGAACGGTAAGTCCAGCTTAGCTAAGCAGCAGTGCCACCAGCTGACTCAGTTCACCCTCTGGGCAGGCGACTTGCGTGTGCTGCAACGTGCCCAAGGACCTCGGTGTTTCTGGAAGTCAAAGTCCAGCGGGTGCAGAGCAAAACTCCTCCCAAACTGCCCAAAGGATTGAGAAGTGGTTGGGGAGGCGACGAACAGAATTCCAGACACAACAGGAGTACAAATCTAAGTGCACACATACATACACACACTTCCCTTATAGGCACAATTTCTTCTTACCCCAAAAGCTCCAAAATATATAGGATCTGATCCAATCTTATAAATCTAAATTGGAAAAAGATAATCCGTTTGTGTGCTAAACCAGCTAGAAATAGCTTCTGTTTCTATCCTAAAAAAAAAACCAAACAAAACCCCCCCAAAACCAGCCAAACAAAAAACCACCCCAAAACCCAAAAAGTCTCAAACCTAAAGAAACAGACCTTGATGTAATTCTAAGGTGTCATTACCAGAGCCCGCAACAGAAAGCCCTCTAACGAATTCAGTGAGTTCTGGATCAAGACAAAAGAGGCAAAAAGCATCCGCCACGTTTATAACACCACCAGCCGTGGCACTCTGCAAGCACCGTGCACCCACAAACCGTACAAAGACATAATTTCCAAGTTTAAACAGTTTCTTCCCTTTAATAACTTCTGAAAGGCTTTTGAAATGAGCAGATCTAATGTGTGTGGGAATAGGCAACACTCTACAGCAAGAGCTTTGCTTTTAATGGGAGCAGTCTGCTGTGGCTACGGGTAACAAAGCCCAGCACCTTCTCATGACAAAGGAGCTTACTGTTACCGTACGACTTACGGGGGCGTTTCATTTTGCCTCTCTGGGGATGTGCCTGATCTGTTAAGAAAAGCACTGAGGTATGGACAACCTGCACTTTACTGCACTTTTATATTTCTGTAGTCCCTGACACTTCCGTAAGGCCACTGCCTATGAATTTCAACTAGTAATAAGGAAAAAGAAAAAAAAAAAAGTATTTACCAAGTTTCTCACAGGAAAAAAAAAAAAAAACCTGTGAAGAAAATGAGGCAAGTTCAGAACCAGGTGTTAGAAGTGCTGCTGCATCCCGGGACAGGACTGCTGCACCAGTGGTTGCGCCAAAAAACAACTGGATCCACCAGCTCCAGCACCTACAAGCCACTACACGAATAAATCTTTGTACGAATGCTGTTAAGGTCCTTCTACACATATATACACTCATAACATATATTAGTCCCTTCAGCATGACTGTTTCTGTTCTAGTAATCAATTTGCATGGTTGAATCTGAAATAAAGGATAGGCAAAACTGAACAGTACTTGATCAATGTTAATCAGTGTTGAGAGTTAATCAGCAAGTGTAGGAAATCACTCTTAGTTTTTCAGAAATGCACACAGCACGAAGGAGCATTCAGACAGATGCTGATCTTCTTCTAAGAGCAGCAATTCAGAGATTACTTTCCGCTGATGGGATACTTCAGTATTGAACATGCAGAGATGAATGTTCAAGGGAACTTGTTGAAGGGAAATGTTGCTAAAAATAGCAATATATATTTAATCAATGTTTCTGCAGCAACCATAGTTTCAGAAAGAATTAAAAAGTTTTAAAGTACCCGTAACATCTGAGCTCTCTGATGCCTACACAGGCGGGATTATTCATCCAGGGCTTCCTGCGCTCCAGGAGATAAAAATTCCTTCACATAAGAAATAGAGTGTTTGAGGTCAAAGTCTGCTGTTGAATGAGCATCTCCCCCTCAATCCTCAGGAAGTTTGAGGATTGCCTACAAAATCTGACACAAGTTGTGGTCCCAGAGATAACTTCTATTTCTAATTTCTTCACCAGCACACCACCTTTTGATCACCATTAAAAACACAGTAAGCACAGAGAGATTGCTGTTGGCTTTCAGCACTGCTCACATGATTCTTGAGACCCAGCTTTGGGTGGGATGACCTCCACTGTAAGGCTTCTCCTCAAGCCACTTGTATCAGACTTTCACCCCCGGTCCACAAGAAGAGCTGCAAGGGGACCAACTGGACCAATCGCTTCATTTGCAATCAAACGGGCAAGGGACCGTGCAAGATTCTTCAATGTCACCTAAACCAAAAATTCAAGAAAGGTTTGAGTCCCTGCAACTAACGAACTCTGATCCTCTGATGTCTCGCTGCAATCTGCGCAATCTATGCAAAATGAGAACTTCTTGAAGAGGAGACATGTGGCAGGCTGACAATGACTTCCCAACGCGAGATTACGATATTGTTTGGAAAGAAGAGCAGTGACTAAAACCATTACTTGTTTAGTGCAGTGAAGGCTGCGATAAAACTGACCGATGTAAAGGACACGCACTGGCAGAAGTATCTGTTGTGAGGCTGGTGGTCACCACCAGGTGGGGATTATCTTCCCTGTGAGGTCCTGGCCGTAATCAGTTCTGGAGAACTAAGTGTACAGCCCCATTCTGCAGCCCTTTAGTGCTCTGCCAGCCATCTCCAGAGCTGGGCCAGGCAGGGAGGCAGCAGCTCCCTGCCCAGCAGACAGACCCAGGGGACGGTGGAGGCACCAGAGCGCCGCTCGTGGCAGCTCCCAGCAAGACGTGTGAGGGACCTGCCTGCAGCCCGCCAGCCGGAGCAGTGTGGGACTCGTGCTTGGGAGAAGCAGATGAAACCTGCTTCCCACTTCTTCCTGGCAGTTCTCTCTGTGCATCTTTCCAACTGTTTTGCCTGTTCTGGGTGTCGTGGTTTGACCTCAGCCGGCACCTAAGCACCACACAGCCGCTCGCTCACTCCTTCCCCCCGCAGTGGGATGGGGGAGAGAACTGGGAAAAAAACAACCCATGGCTTGGGATAAAGACAGTCTAATACAACAGAAAAGGAAGAAAATCATAATAATAGTGGTGGTAATAATAATAATAATAAAAGAATTAGTATATACAAACCAAGTGATGCACAATGCAATTGCTCGCACCCACCGACCCATGCCCAGCCTGTTCTCGAGCAGGAGCCCCTGGTCAACTTTCCCCCCAGTTTAATCACCGAGTACGACACCGTATGGCCTGGGATATCCCTGTGGCCAGTCGGGGTCAGCTGTCCAGGCTCTGGCTCTTCCCAGCTTCTTGTGCGCCGCCAGCCTCCTCGCCAGAAGGGCGGCGTGAGAAGCTCAAAAGCCCCTGACTTAATATCACAGAATCACAGAATCATTCAGGTTGGAAAAGACCCTTGGGATCATCGAGTCCAACCATCAGCCCTACTCTACAAAGTTCTCCCATACACCATATCCCCCAACATCTCATCCAAACAACCTTTAAGCACATCCAGGAATGGTGACTCCATCACCTCCCTGGGCAGCCTATTCCACTGTCTGACCACTATTTCTCTGAAATTTTTTTTCCTAATGTCCAGTCTGAAACTCCCCTGTTGCAGTTTAAAGCCATTCCTTCTTGTTCTATCGCTAATTACCTGTGAGAAGAGACCAGCACCAACCTCTCTACAATGTCCTTTCAGGTAGTTGTAGAGAGTGATGAGGTCCCCCCTTAGCCTTCTCCTCCTCAAACTAAACAGTCCCAGCTCCTTCAATCACTCCTCAGAGGATTTGTTCTCCAGGCCCTTCACCAGCTTCGTTGTCCTCCTCTGCACTTGCACCTCAATATCTCTCTCGTATTGAGGTGCCCAAAACTGGACACAATACTCAAGGTGTGGCCTCACCAGTGCAGAGCACAGGGGACTATCACCTCCCTACTTCTGCTGGTCACACTGTTTCTAATACAAGCCAGGATGCTGTTGGCTTTCTTGCCACCTGGGCACACTGCTGGCTCAATATAAACACTACTTAGCAACAACTGAAGCCATCAGCGTGGTATCAACATTACTCTCACACTAAATCCAAAACACAGCACCATACCTGGTCCTAGAAAAAAAATTAACTCCATCCCAGACAAAAGCAAGACACTAGGTTTCCTAAACAGCATTTCAAAGCTCTGCCTTCACCTTAACCTGACGACATAAAAGTCCTCCCAAGATCATCGCCTCTTAAAATCAGAATCCGGACATCGGCAGGATGCTGATTTAAAACCCAACAGGTTTTCTCAGAGAAAAAACAAGGTTCCTTCACACAGGCACAAGCCCACAGCTGACTTAGGAGCTGGCAGACGGGAAGAGAGATTTTGCAGAGCCCAGCACTGGCCGTGGAGGGTGGCCGAGCCTTGGGGGTGTCCAGGGAATTACTGGCAGCAGTCTCGGGTGGGCAGTGCGGAGTAACTCCTGCACCCTGCTGCTCACCATGCTGCACTTGTTCTCCTTGAGTCGCTATTACCTGCTTGTCATGTCTGTAGGTACCATTTTAATTTAAACAAAAACGAGATTTCATGTTAGACTGTGCAAGTCAGCAGCTGCTAAGATCAGCCTTTATTACAGGCGGCTTCAACCCTCTGACATCTCTGGCAATGACGGCCATGGGCATCACTGAATTTCATCCTATTTCTGATGTTTCTCATTTTTATGCCCTTTCTTTCTGTTTGCTTTTCATCGCGCTAACACTCCCTCTCTACTCCTTACCTACACGATACCAAATTAGCTCATTCAATTACTCTTTTATGAAGGGTTTCCCCACTCCATCAAGGTGACAGTCACTGCAGCAGGGAGGGGAAAAAACCCACAAAACAACAAAACCCAGAAAAAAACAACCCAGAAGCAACTACCCTCCCAAACCCCCAGACGACAGCTGCAAACAACGAGAACCTAACTCTGTGAGAAACATTGAGGCACTGAGATTACTCTGGCCCAGGGCTGGACTCACCAGCTCCGCCGCGCCGGAACCTGCTGCTGACTCTGAAGCAGGACTCGTTACCCCCTGAGCATCGACCCGCAGCAGCAACACGCTGCCCCCTCCCGGTCCTCATGCTGAAGTCAGTACCAAGGAAGGTTTCAGACTTATTTACGCATCCCCCACCAGAAAATATCCTCCTTGCAGAAGGACAAGAAATAGTGATGTTGTTTTTGTAAACGGTGCCTTAAAAAATACTAGGAACAACAGCCGTTCCCTCCTTCAGCTCGAGGGTGCTCCACTTCTTCTCTCTTTTCCTTCTCGATGGTGCTGTTCCCTCTCACGGCCGTCACCCCGCAGCCTGGCAGCCGCAGTCATTTCCCCAGTAACTCACGCTCTAACTCTCCCCTAAAGCCGCAGACCTGCCCCCAAACGGTGTGCTCTGGTTCTCTGTGCTACCTTTTATCTCCATGTGTTGGGCTGCCTTTTCATTTGCAGCTCCCGAGCCACTGGAATTGCGTATCAATCATTCCCAGCCTAATCCATTACGGTGGTGTTCACACGTTTGAGCTACTCCAACTTTGCATACTTTGTATTCTCAGCTAGGTGAGATTACACCCATGCACACACATATACAAGTATTTCCAGAATAGACTCACTTTTTCCCCCCAAATGAAACTCCCAAATATCCCACTAATATTCTATTCCACCTGCTTAGGTTGCCGCTCAGAGCAATTCATAATACATTATGGTAAGTAAAAGAAAGTCTCTCATGACAGGTTTATGAGAAGCATTTCTTAGGCACATCTCCAAAGAGTTCTGTTCCACCACTCTAGGAAATACCATTTTTCCTTGGGCCGTGTGACAGCCGAGGTAACTAACTCGCAACAGAAACAATGTGGTTTTATATTATTTCTTGAAGCTTCCTTTAACTTTTTTTTTTTATTCCTCAAAATCTCAAATACCATTAAAATAAAGCTCATGTAATTTAGAAACACCAGACGAGAGCCTCAGTCCTACCTGAGCCAACAGCAGGCTGCTGAACGCCACAGAGATGTCGCAGGAGGCAGCACCAGTGCAGGGGATACTAAAGCAGGCGCTTTGAAACGTACCACTGGGAATAGTCCTGAGTTAGCAGGAAAAACTGAGCTGGATGATCAAATAAGCTTTTTCTATGTTTAAGCGCTATTGTTTTACTGCTGAGACACCGCCAACATAATGGGACAAACAAGTGCATTTACCTAGGCTGCACAGCTCGTTTACTGATATTTACTCATTAAGAACAATGTGCTTGTTGCTCTACAAGCCACAAATGGAGTCTCCTCCCTAAAGTGTCTCTAACAAACAAAGCACCCACAGACTGCACAGGATGTCCTGGGAAGGCTCCAACACACGACACAGCCACCGTCACCCGTCTCACTTCTTCTGTGCAGCCCAAGAGACAACGCAACAGCGGGCAGATGGTTAAAGTGAGGATGATGGTCTGGCGGGTCTCGGAGGCAAAGGCTCAAATACGTGGTGTAAAAACTGTTATTGTCTCATTTTTGCTGTGCAACCCAAAAGCACCAAGGCAAGAGAAGGAGCTGGGTGATGGGCTGGTGGGTGTCAGTGGCACAGAAGCATGAAGAGGCCGTGGATTGCACTCCAGCACCACGGGGGAGTTCGGCAGTAGCACGGTTTCTTTCCCACCTACCCAAGACACTGCCTGTATCACAGCAGGCACAGCCAGCGAGGGGCTGCAGCGTCCTGCCACGTCCCCTCTGTATTTGCAAACGGGTTGTGGTGGGAGAAGCAGGTGACCAGCAGCTTTACAAGCTGCCGTAGGACACTGGCACCCACCTGGCTGTTGCGCTTGCAGATGATCAATCTGCTGCGGGCGTAAGGTCTGCACACAGTGTTAAACAACAGTGCCAACAGGATTCCCAGAGGCTGACTTAAAAGCCATTTGAAAATAACAATTCTCCAGCAGCTTTGGAAACAGATGCACTTCTGATTGAATTGGCATTAAACTCATTTGTATCCTCTCTAACATATTTCATCATTGCCATTAACAAACTCCTAGCAGTTCTACCCTTGCTAGCGAACCCTGAGGTGCTTCAGAAAACCCAAGGTCATTGCTATGAGAGGGACAAGTCTGTGCATCACCGCAACTGCCACTGGTAATAACGCCACTAATTGCCCTTGGAGTCTATAGGATAAAAGAGATCACCCGTTAACGAGGGAGCAGCAGAGCGGACAGTGACACCGGAGAAGTGTTTCTAATTACACAGACCAAAGGTGGAGGAAAAAAGTTGGTTCATTTTGCAATTAATATTCACATTCATTTGGTTACTGACTGTGAAATATGCAGAATAACACCAGTAAATCCACACGGTGCTAAAAGTCTAAGAGCTGAAGACTTTATAAGGGAGACCTGGTGGACCACGGCACTCGGTGGGCCCGATTCTGCTCAGCTGAAGCTTTGGGATCTCCTACCAAGCAAACCTCATGTTTTAACTCGGGTTAAAACTCAGCATCAAGCACAGACTGCAGTCCAGAGACGAACTCCAGCAGCTGGACGCAGCTCTACCGCTGGGCCTTTCCCCATGTGCTGCGGATGAGGCGGCCACGGGCCACACGCCGTGACCGAAGGCTACAGCAGCTTGTGAGCTACCAGGGCGGCGCCTTGTCCTAAGCAATCCAGGACCAAACACTTAGATCCTGCTTCAAGGGAGAACATTAGAAACTGAAGGAAACTAAGCTGAGTAAGTCTGGGAACATTAAAGTTGCTAAGAAATTCAGTTGCATCTGAAAAGGCAGTAATATCGCCATGCAGCAGGTGTTCAGTTTTATTTTTTTAATAAGCAAGGATTTGAGAGATTTTATGCATTATTAGTTTGCAAGCTGGGAAATTTAAGAGATAATCTAATGAATACATTCAGTAAACGCAAAACCAAAAACCCCAGCAAAACCAACTTTCACATCAAGTGTTTTGCAAAGCTCCGATAACGGACCCTTAGCTCCTTTATTCCCACCTGCTCTTCTCAACAGAGAGGCACATGCTCTCCTTTTCTTGTAGCAGACTGATTATAGATTCTAAACAGACCAGAGAGGACTTGTAAAAAACACTACCAAGTTTACCTCAATGGTATTGTTATTGAAATTCATCCAAAGGTTGGTTTTATTGCTCAGTTTCACAGTCTCTATAAACCCTGATGAGGCAGCCGGGTCGGTGCTGACTTTGCCTTATGATTCCTCATTTCTTTTGGTTTTGCATTACAGTTCTCTTCCTTAAAGAACCTGCAAGCTTACACTCTGAGTTACACTCTGAGAATAGTTGATAGATTTCATCTTTTAACTAAATAAGGAAGTCTCCATTAATCAGCCCATTCTTTGTAACAGACTGCAGAACAAGCCCAGAACTCCTCCCGAGAAGAGAGACTCGTCTGCTGCCTTCTCAGTGCAACTAAATGGGACTTCACAGGTGCATCCACCTCGCAGGGAACTTCCGATGCAGACAGCCAGAAATCCACTGCACAAATCTGTCCGGGGTCCAAAACCAGCTGCAGAAATGATTCCCCTCTTCCAGGGCTGCTCTCCTGCAGCAGCTGGGCCAGCTGCTTGGGAGCCCTGTCTTAAGAAAGCCCTTACTCAAATAAAAAAATCACCCACTGCAATCAGCAGCGGTTAGGACAGTAGCTCAGCTGTGTTTTCTATCCATACTTTGCTCATCACCCTGCCACTGGGAAAATCATCTGCTTTGTCCAAACAAAACTGAGCAGCTTTTTTTTTAGTTTATCAGTGTCCTCATCCTCTGTATACCAGGAAAGAAACTCATCCCACTGTACTTTGAGTTGTTTAGCATACAAGGTCTTCAGGCTACTCAATTCATAGTAAAAGCAGGTTTTTAAAACAAACCTGAGAGTCTCTTTATTTTTTAGTATTATTATGAGATTTATATAGTAAAATAAGGCTTTTTTAAAGGCTGAACAATCTTCCACAATACATCACAAAGACAAAATTAAATTGTCCGCAGACCGTCAAGTTCCCCTCTTGCTCCTACACTTGACTTCTCTCAGAGGCCCAACTGCACAGTAGCTCCAAAACCAGACGTACGCTGCAGAGAGCTCTGAAGATCAATATAGACTTGAGCAATTTGGACCAGGCGAGAAGCGTCTTCCAGAGCCCAGGGTCCATCACTGGGAGAAAGCTGCTGCCAAGCGTCACCAAAAATATCTGCCCCATCAGTAAATCACATATGGACTGAAGGTCGGTGGTTTCAGGCTCTGCTGGAGCTCACTAAGAAACTCTGTTTCAGAGTCTGTGGCCCTCTGTGGAGAGCATCTCTCTGCAGTTTCTAAAGGTACGACCTTAGGCACTGTCGACACAATGTGCCATCTCATTTCTGCTGCCAGCCCGCAGCCCCAGAACACAGACAAGCCTCGCTCAGACAACTCCCTCGGACAACAAGGCAATGGTTTCCATTTCACAGAATGGGAATCACCGATGCGTTTCCCTGGATCCTGATAATTAGCATGTACTGTGCATGATAACACTGCTCTTATTTCAGACAAAATAAACCACTAGATGACTCTGCAGAAGAAAGGAACACAAAGCAATTAGATCCACGTGCAATTATTATTATCAAGAAAGCTCATAACAACACAAAAAAAACCCCTTTTTTTTCTTTGAATATATGTTCCCAGTATTTTAATTTACAAACTCAAGAAGTATTTATTACCAAGTATAAGGGCCTCTGTTCAAGGCACTGGAAAGGCAGGAAGAAGCTTCTGAGCGGCCTCCACAGCCTCCCTCCCCACCACCACGGGAGGCGAGTGACAGTGACCTCTCAGATCAATACCCTGACATCAGTACACCGCCTCAATTCCTCCCGCCTTGTCGACACTAAATGAGCAACCTAACTACATGCTGTAATTACACTGGAGCTGTTCTGAAGATGCCACTGGCCATGAGCAGCATTAGGAAGGTCTGTGAGCACTCTTCCAAACGCCAGGCAGCTGCCACGAAGTCCAGCCTGCTCAGACAAGGAGCTTCACTCCTGCTGTCAGAGGGCACCTTGCTACAGAGGCAGGGGTACAAACGCATCCCACATCCTTAAAGCAAGCTGTACGATAAAAACATCTGATGGAAACAAGATTTTAAGAAAGGGAACAGTCCTGGTTTTCCACTGCTTATGTCACGGGGAGAGCAGCACAACTCCTTTAGATGATGGAAAACCTTGAGATGGAAACGGGACATTTCTGTGACAGTAGCAGGCCCCAAGCACAGAGTACTGACGCACTGAATTCCTGATACGACTGTTGGTTCAATTTTGCAGCGTGACTTTGAGCACTCTGGTCGTGTAGTTTAATCTCCTCTGCTGGAGGGCTTCAATGAGCTCAGACAGAAGCAGAAAGCAAAGCAATCTTGGGAAATAATATGTTTCTTAATGGTCGCTCCTCCATGTTACCAAATACAAATGAGATCCAAGATTTCACAGAGGGAATCTCTGTCTGTAGTGAGGAATGCCAGAAGTTTTGCAAACCAGGCTCTCAGTAGTTTAATTTACACCATCCTCATTTGCAAACCTTGGAGGACAGAGAGATTTCAAAGTATATCTCAGACGCAGGAGTAGACTAAGGTAGGATAAATTCTCAGTTACCCATCAATACCATTATGATAACCCTTAGAGCAGGGCGAGCTGAAGTTTAATTTTATCCACGTTTCCAAATTCAGGCTCATTTCTTCAAATCTTCTAAATGCAGCTGTTATGTTTCTGAACTGCTTTCCCGAACTCTTTGATCAAGCAGACTACGTCAGGTACCTTAAAAGATACCTAGGGCATGCCCATCTGCCCCCCCATTCTGTGGAGCAGTTTGCTAACAACTGGCTACGTGAGAAAGGGCACAGCACCGAGGAACTGCTGACAACGGCGACGTGATGGGAAAATACCGAAAAGTATCAAAGAAGAACAAAGAACAGAAGCAAGACTATGTAGAAGGCCTTGCAGAAATCATAAGGGGTGGGATTGGTATTTAACCTTAGCAACCAAGGTATCTAACCTTAGCAACCTATAGGGAGCTCGCTTTTTGCAATATGTATGAACTGATTATTGTAGATATAAAAGAAGTGTGAGTACTAATAAAGTTGAGCCTTTGTGCATTAAATGATGGCTGGGCTCCCGCTGCGTTCTTTCAACAAATGGTGACCGCGACGTGATACGTGCCAAAGGACGTATAAGGCGCCACGAAGGATAAAGACCAGAGAAGGTGGTTCAGGTCCTTAAGCAGCGAGGACGGCGAAAGGCGACTGAAATAAGAGAAAAGGCCCGCGCCCTGGGTGTCATAAGAGGTGAACCCTGCTGATACGTGCTGCCGAGACCTGGAAAGGCTGCAATGGAAAAATTCAGGTATGGACAGGCAAGCAGCATACGATTTATTTGCATCCTGGCTGACACAACGCCGGGTTGAGGGAATAGATGTAAAAAAGGATCTTCAGGGGCTTTTAGCTTATGGGGTAGAGCAAGGTTGTTTTATTAATCCACATGCAGTTCATGAGTTATCGGAATGGCGAAAATTTGGAGATAAATTATGGGAATTAACATTGAACGATGATAAGACAGCAAAAAAGTTGGGAAAGTTATGGAGGGTGGTTCATAATGAATTGCTAAGGTATCAGGCTGAAAAAAGAGCTGCACAGGTCGCAGTTGCGGCAAAAGAGAAAAACACCAGATATGGGGAGGAGGAAACTAGGTGGCCATTACCGCCTACGTTTCGTGAGCTTGTTTTACCACCTTTACGTTCCGAAGAGACGGGACAGGAAAGCTCAGAACGAGTTCTCCCTACCGCTCCCCCCGCCCCCGCCCTGAGTAGCCCTGACGCGTCCAGCCACACTGTGACGCCGGAAAGCGAGAATTCTACTCCTGGCTCAGAAGATGGGCTGGGGATAGAGATCGCTAAAGAAAGGTGTCGGGCTTGGAATGCATTGGCACGAGAGGGGTTAGAAAAAGGGGATGAGGCGATGACTCAGATGGCGACAGCAATGGCTTTTCCAGTTCAGTTTCAGCCGAACCCAGCTGGTGGAATAAATGCTACTGTTACGGCATTAGATTGGAAGCTTTTGTCACAATTGCGCTCTACAGTGAGTTCTTATGGTGTTACTGGTGAACCGGTTCGTCAAATGTTAGATTATCTCTGGAGCACTCAACTTCTTTTGCCTGCAGATTGCCGGGGTATAGCAAAGTTAATTTTCTCTCCTAGTCAGTGGTTGTTGTTTAATGCGCATTGGCAAGCGAGAGTATTAGAATCGGTAGCGGTACAGCGGCAAGCGGGAGATCCATTACAAGGGATCACAATGGATGAATTAATGGGGTTAGGACCTTATGCTAGAGTAGAAGCTCAAGCATTGCTCGGTCCGGATAAGGTGAGAGAGGCAATGAGGTTAGTGAGAGAAGCCATAGAGCAAGTGAAAGAGCCAGGCGGAGTTCCAATGTATATGGGGATTAAGCAAGGGAGAGAAGAGACTTTGGGCAGTTTTGTAGATAAGTTGGTAAATGCAACTGAAAGAGCAAGAGTACCTATCCACATGCAGGGTGCTCTCTTAAAACAATGTATTTTACAAAATGGCAATCCTGCTACAAAGAGTTTACTGAATACATTAGGGGCAAATTGGACTGTAGAGGAGGCACTTGAAAAAGCGTCATCGATACCCACTGGACCTCAGGCTTTTCTTGTAGAGGCAATAAAGAAATTAGGGGAAGGAATGAAAGAACAGGCTCAGGCTACTCAAAGTCAGGTTATGGCAGCCCTTGCGCCTCTCCAGACTTCGGCAGCAGTTAGAGTGCAAACACCTCAAAAGGGGCAGCTGCGGTGTTACCGATGCGGAGCTCCAGGGCATGTACGAAAGAGTTGTACAGCCAGAAATGTATGGTGTCAAACTTGCCGATCCAACTCCCATAATGAGGGGGCTTGCCGCAGACGGTCGGGAAACTCCACACGGAGCGCGTTCGCCGGCCGCCGCGCGACGACGAAAGTTGCAGCCGCAGCGCAGTCCTTCAACCCGCCACCCGGGGAAGTCTCGGGTTGGACCTGGCAGCAGCAGTAGATGTTACCCTGTTAACAAATAATCCTCAAACAATATCTACGAACGTACGAGGACCTATCATCATTAATGGGAGAGCCATGGGAGCTTTATTATTAGGAAGATCATCGGCATCACAATGTGGACTATTTGTTTTACCGGGAGTAATCGATGCAGATTATGAAGGTGAAATCTATATTATGGCATATACACTGAATCCACCAGTAAAGATTGCACAGGGACAACGGATTGCACAGCTGGTGCCCCTACCACAAGTGACTCAAACAATACGACCAGTGACTGAGGAGAGTCGCGGAAACAAAGGCTTCGGATCCACAGGAAGCCTGACCCTGCTAACACTGAATCTGAGTACGAGACCCAGAAAGACTGTTCACCTGTCATTTCAAGGGGATATCTTTGTGTTTCTACACCAACAGGCACCGCATGGGTTCTAGCGAGATGGGCGAAACCTGCCGCACCTCCCAATGACGCCAGAAGAGAGACAAGCTCATCGACAGCAACTGAAGATTCAGCCGGTTCTAGCGGGGATTGAGAGTCTACTCGGACATTCACTTTACTGGGCAACGCTGTCAGACGTTTGGAGAATTATTGAATGGTTAAATGTTAGTGTGACAAGTGTTAGTCACGCTTGCTTAGGCTGCCAGAGTCAAGACCATAAGGCCTGGGTAAAACTATTCTGTGGGGGGTGTGAGAAAAGATATTGGATACATCAATCACAGCTATATTTTGGGTCAAGGTGCATTAATTGTCGTAATGCATGGATTCATGAGAATCCACTGAGGGCACTTGCAAGGTTCACAGGACAGCCAGCTCAAGAGTGTCTATATCTGTGGGAAAATCAGGAGTCATTATACTTGTCAGCGGCTGTTTGGTGGTTACAGCATCACAAACAGCGGCTAGTGCAAGAATCAAAATCTGTGCACTTACAGACTGAGTGTTTCATACATAGTGCTATCCCTACATGGATGCAGGTTACTCCCCGTAGGTGGGGACAGATGCAGAGACGATATCTAACAATAGGGAAAAAGGTAAAACAATGAAACAAAGAGGTATAATTTGTCTTTACATCCTCACACTAAGTGGAGCAATAGATGCATTGATGAGGTTTAGTCAGCCAAGGGAAAATGTGTGGGTAACGTTGGCCAACTTGACAGGACAGTCATCACTCTGTTTGGCTTTAGGAAGTATCAGCCATCCATTCTGTACTTGTTTGGTTGGACTTCCAGTGTGGAAACCTGGAGAGTTTTGTAGTTATGTTGTGAATCAGACACTATGCAGTGCAGCTTATACAGAGGATGATGGAAAACATCAGTGTGAGCTTATATTATCACTAAATACAACATTAGAATCCCCACCTGAGGAATTAGAACTTTTTGGAAGTGCAAATGCTAGCGTAACAACTGAAAGGACTGGAAAATGGGTCAGCTTTCTGCCAAGGCAGGAACACCTTAATACACACAGGAAGATGTGGGCTTCATTAGATTCAGCATTAGACCCTGGTAGTGTGTATGAGCAACTATATTCAAGCTGTAATGGTAGCAACATAACAACAGCAAGAGAGCTACCAACAGGAATCTTTTTAATATGTGGTGACAGAGCCTGGAATGGTATACCGATACATCCACAGGGAGGTCCCTGTTACCTGGGACGACTAAGTTTATTTCACCCGGATATGTCTGCCTTGATGAAACTTACTAACAGAACCAGGACGCAGCGGTCCATACATGAACTAGATTGTAGTGGGATAGGAGAGCCACGATTCTGGGCAGAATTTACACAGGTGTTAGTTGCAACTATTTTGCCAGGAGGAGCGGCTAATAAAGCCATGAACTTAGCAAAGCAGATAGGATGTTGGGCAAAAGATGAGCTTAATCGCACTTCTGAAATTTTAGATCGGCTTACAGCAGATGTAGAAAGTGTTAACCATGCAGTATTACAAAATAGAGCAGCTATTGATTTTTTGCTTTTAGCACAAGGCCATGGATGTGAGGAATTTGAAGGAATGTGTTGCATGAACCTGACAGACAATTATTCTTCAGTCCATGCAAAGATTAGGAAATTGCAAGAAGGCCTGCACAGCTTGAAACAAGTAGATGGATTAGGGATTGAAAGCTGGTTAAAAGAATGGGGACTTTCAGGATGGTTAATATCTCTGATCAAGTCTATAGGGGTAGTGATCTTGGTAATTGTGGTTGTACTTTTGATGTTGCCATGTATTGTCAGTCTTCTGCAAAGGGCCCTGCAGAAGACTGCCTCTGCAATATTTTTAGCACAAGTGCAAAAAGAAAACGGGGGAGATGTGGAGCAGTTTGCTAACAACTGGCTACGTGAGAAAGGGCACAGCACCGAGGAACTGCTGACAACGGCGACGTGATGGGAAAATACCGAAAAGTATCAAAGAAGAACAAAGAACAGAAGCAAGACTATGTAGAAGGCCTTGCAGAAATCATAAGGGGTGGGATTGGTATTTAACCTTAGCAACCAAGGTATCTAACCTTAGCAACCTATAGGGAGCTCGCTTTTTGCAATATGTATGAACTGATTATTGTAGATATAAAAGAAGTGTGAGTACTAATAAAGTTGAGTCTTTGTGCATTAAATGATGGCTGGGCTCCCGCTGCGTTCTTTCAACACCATTCTAACTTTATCCCTGCATGCAGAGCTCCAGCAAACTCACTGCTGCTCAGGCAGTCAGCTCATTTTATTCAGACACTGCCCTATGTGCCAAAACTGGAATTCTTATTTTTGTAGGACTCTTGTTCCGTACAAGGAGAAACACATGACATTGCTTTGGAAGATCTTCAGAATGTGTCAGATGTGAAACCCTTCAACCCTCAGTGAAATCCACTAAAACACCATGTCCAGCTGTCACAGGGCTTCCCACCAGTGGTCAAGATATGAAACTGCGACTTTCCACTTAAAAATTATTTGTCATCCATTTATCTGCCTGAAAGTCCTGCTCATCAGAGCTGTACAAAAGGCAATAAGGTTAAAAAACATGGGAAAAAACCCACACGAGAGGAATACTGTGAGTCATCGCCAGTCCAGGCTGGGAAGTGACACGTCTCAAAGGGATCATGAAGTTCTCCACAAGCAGGAAGAGCACAGAGGTCTGAACACTAGAATATGTAATTCATGGAAAGGCTCAGGCTAAACCGGTATTTCTTCATACTTCCAATAGAAGATATTAAATGGAATGACACATAAGGAGAGAAGAATGTTAATTCCAAATCCATCTTTGTATGCTAACATTTTATTAGAGCCTGGTGTCATAGCAGGCTGTATTTGTGACAGATGCGTTACCGGGGCCGAAGAGAACAGGCCACACCTCACAGAGATGCTCTTAGTGCAGCCGACTGCAGAAATCAGGGCAGGAGATTGCCCAGTGCACTGACTTGCTACCAAAGCTCTCCTAAACCTCCAACAGACTATTTCTACACTTCCCAACCTTCCCAACTCCCATGGAAGAGCTTCGATCAACCTGTCAAAACCAGAGAAAAAGTGACTAAGCCTAATAATAGAAACAAAAGGCACGGACATGAGCAAGGGTGGGCAGAGGTGGGCTGGCAAGTGGAGGCTGACGACGACCAACAGACACAAGAAAGCCCGTTTGAGGTTAGTAAAAAAATCATTCTTTTGCATAGTCTGGTACTGCCACCTCTTTGAAAGGGTCATTTTATGGAATGCAGCAAAAACCATAAAAGAAATCTGGGAAAAAAGTCGTGCTGTAAAGATTTATATTTAAAGCCAAGGAGTAACAACAGGATTCACTATGAGTAACTGCAGCACCTAGAGAGGATGCTGCGCAAACAGCAAATCCTCTAAATATTTCCTCATAAGATGCATGCTTACTTTCTGTAAGAAGATAAAGATCTAGAAGAATGTACATTTCTATGTACTAATGCCTCAGGGAAAGTCTTACCTTGCTTTAAATAAGCTTCTTTGAGAGCCAGTTTGACCCATTCAGAAATAACGTTTTTGATGGTTGTTTACCTGTGATTCTGTTGCTGGAAAAACACAGCGAACAGCAACGTCTGAAGAGTTGTCTTGTGATCAAATTCCAGCTGATACATCTTTTAACATCCAGGAAGGAAGAATTGTGGCCAAATGTTCTTATCACAAAGAGATTTTGGAAAAAAGAAAACAGAAAGGGAATAAATCAATGTTATTTTAGCACTGTTATGACGGCAATATGTAAAAATCCTGTAGTCACCCAAGAAAAGGAGGGCAGGTCCTTTACAGGCTCTGTTTCTGTGCTTACAGCTCCCCTGGCAGCCACAGCTGTAGTTAAGAGCGTCCCTGCACACCCAAGGAGATGTGTAGAATGTCGGAGAGAGGTCCAGAGGAGAACCCAGCCAGGATTTCGGGGCGAAATTTAGAAGCTCTTTAGCTCTGAGATGGCAGAAAACCAGTCAAAGGTGACAGTGGCTTGAAGAGTCCTGAAGTGGGGACCCAAGGGTAGCACAGCCCTGTCTGCAGTTGGCAGCACCTTTCGGCCACCCGTGATCCAAACCCAGCCTTAATTCCCATGCCAGGGGATGGGATAGGCAGAAAATAAGGTCAATTTTTAGCTGAGACTTTTTCCTCAAGCAGTCTTTGAAAAGCTCTGTCCCGATAAGCAATACAGTCATTTTCCTGTAATAAAAAGGCCACAGAGAGATACACCACAGAGACACAGAGGGGAAACCACAGAGAGAAACAGGAGCGTTGTAAGACTTAATTAAACCCAAGTGCCAAAAGAAGGGTAGGGTAGTCTGAACACGAGGTCTACAGGTTATCATTAACCCACAGTGCCAAGACCACCTACTGCTGCCACACTTCCAGGGAGGAGGAGGCATCCCAAGGCTGTCCCGTGTGGAGCCTGGAGCTGGGAGGAGGACAGCCTAGACAGGGCTGCCCGTTTTCCTTGCAAAAGAAAAGAGGCTGTCAAGAATGAGGCCTCCAGAAATGAGGCCTCCGCCATAAGATGCTTGTAGGATGAGGTTTATGAAAGTACAGAAGCCACTTAAACTAGTTGGATTCTGGAATTAATGGTTTGTGCTAAAAAATGAAGTTTCAACATAAAATTTCATTTAGACTAAGAATGAAATACTTAGGAATCATTTCAAAAAACGCGGGTGAAACTTCTGTTCAGAAAAGTTTCTATTTCTGAAGATTTTCAAAACAAAATCAGGGATTTCTGCAATTTCATTCTTCAAAATAAAATTTACCAGATATGGAAAAATGTATACCATGGTAATTGCCAGAATACATACACCTTCAAAAATAAACAAGTATTTATTCAACATCAGTTTTCCAGGTGGTTTAGTTCCAAAATTGTTACCCTGTAGGAAGGGTAAGTTTGCTATCAGTCCAGGATAGACTTGGCTCACATTTCTTTAACCTATTAAGTTCTGCTTATAGTTTTCTAAGCTACAGAAATAACATTTTGCAGAACAATTTTTAAAATCTAGTGATTAAAGCCTACTTGAAAATAGCTCATTTTCTCCTGCAATGACAGCCCAGGGTTTCAGAGCAGCCCCTGTGTTAACTCACAGGTAGGTCACGCAATGTCTGTCAAGCTGGTGGCCAGGATTTTCACGTGAGGGAGCGTAAACCCCAGAGGAACGCCCCTGGCAGAAATACAGCACTACTCTGGGCTGGCCTTTCAGAAAATCAAACTTCCTGAGACTGTCAGCAGTAGGAGTTGAAATCCTGATCTGTGACCTTTGCATACTGTGCTAAATCTCTCCACGCGGGGATGTGGCTGATCAGGACAGAAGCAGCACTCTCACTGCTGGCACACGCTGCCCTGAGGTGCCTCAGAGCAGGGAACATCCCACCAGCAACCACAAAATTTTCACATCACCGGAATTTGTAACTCCTCCTGGTGCATCTGCTTGCTAATCCCACCCACTGGCCATCAGAGTGGACATTTTCAAGGAGCGACCTTGCCAGCAGCATTCCCAGTAGCAGCGTTATGTTGCCCTGACTGGGAGGAACTGGGTGACACCCCTGCACCAGCAGGTGCCAGGGAACCCTCTGAGCAAACCCAGGCCCCTTTGATTTGTCCGCCTGCAGCTAAAACACAGCGCTGTTGGGAATAAGGAGGTATATGAGCATCCCTGCCGTGTCCTTCATAAATTTAGAGATCATTAAAGCTTTTTAAGGTGACTGTAGGTTGAAGCTCACTGCTCTGTGATTTAAAGCCAGGATCTTTTTGCCTGTTGTGTCTTTCTTCCAGGTTCCTGTTGTTGCGAACGCAGCAGAATTTGAATAGTATAAGCCCTCTTCATAAATTCCTGCTTTCCATCAACTGCCTGTTGGATCAAAAGCAGAACCTCTGTGCAAGAGCACAGAAATCTCCAGCCTTTGATCTGGAACAGATGAGGCACCCTACGTTCCTCTAAGATTAAAAAACAAAAACCTACTGGCACAGCACACAAAAAAGAGAGTCAAAGGAACTAAATGAAATAATTCAAAACAAAGGAGGTGGAAATTCAAAAATAGTACAAGGAACTCAGATGACAGATTGAGAAGTGGATGAACTGCAGTTAAGACGACCATTTCATGTCCAGAGAGGACGCTGCAAACACCAGCCAGAGAACAGAGACCCTCTGGACTAGCAGGGAGCTGAAGGCAATATAAGCCAGTCTTCTGGTGGGAAGACAAATTAAGGCAAATTATCAATTACATTTTTGTAATGTAGTTAGAGATAGTTAGCCCTATCCATAATTTCATAAATGCATTTCCAAATTAAAGGAAGGAAAAGAAAAACGAACCAAATCCAGGAAAAAAGAATTAGCTCAATTTGGAAACTGCAGGTCACTCATTTCTTGACCTTACTGGATGGGCGATCAAGGAAAATTATGACACCACTAAAATAAAGCAGCAGACTAATCACAAGAGCCAGTCATGGAAAAAACCCTACAGTGTGTTTTTTCTGGACATCAGAGAAAAGGTTTGGTATAGAAAGGGATAGAATTCAGAAAAGTCTGGGATTTGTATTTTTAAGCTTGTCATATCTAACCATGAGCTAACCCAAGATTAGACTCGGTGAAGATCGGTAACTCAGTCAGGGTGTGACCTGTGTACCCACCACAGCTGACCCAGAGTATTCACAGGAGCTGTGCTGAGCTGGGCTGGGTCAGGGCAGAGGCCCCTCCAGCCCAGGTCTGGGCTCCAGGCAGGCCCGTAGTGCATTTCTATTGAGGCACAGCTGGAACGCTTTTGTCTGCACGGGGTTTGGACCTTGGGATACTCCGTATGCGGCAGCTACACCAGCGGGGAGAAAATCCATTTCCTGCTGAGAAAGGATGCTTAAAGGGTTAGCATATTTGCAGATGATAGGCTTAAGAGAGTTGGAGTCTAGACTGATGGCAAACACAGATGAATACATTTTCATTTTTTCTGGTTTGTTTCCTTCCCCTCGAGTTGCAAACGCAGAACTGCTCACAAAACACAGTGTAAGATGAGGGTCTCAGACCCTGAGCCCCTCCCAGCAGTGATGAATTTCTGCATCAGACCCCAACTCACAGCACATTCGTTGGTAACCAGGACACGTTCACACCGTAAGTCACACTGACACGACTGAACTAAACCCTACTGCAGCGGTAAGTTCAACAGCCAGGTTTCAGTCAGGGCAAGGGAAAGTCATTGCTGCAAGAAGGCAAGAGCCCAGAGTTTGCTCTCTAGAAGAGCCACAAACCGACCTATTCTATACCATTGTCATTGTCCTATACCTTGTAGTCATGACATTATCAAGTCTGGGACAAACGTAAATCTACTTCCAAGGCAAAGTTTGCATCCCTACATCTGTCCTTCTACATTCTGTAAAAGTTCTTCAAAAGGACTCAGCAAAGAACTGAGGTCTAAGTCTTACAACTTCTCTGGTTCAATGGAAAGGAAGGAAAAAGTCCTGCAAAAGGAGAACAGCAGGAAACAGAAGTCAGAAGACCTGAAAGAAATGAAAGGAACCTGCTTACCCCCACATCTCATAAAGCAAGAACAATGCCTACATATGACAGTGACTGGCGCACACTACGTAAGGCAATGGCTTAATTAGCCAGAAATACAGTCAGCTAGCAAATGTTAAGAGGTCACCTGAGACTAATTGTGAACAAGACAAACTGAGCTGCTCAAAGAAAACCTGCCATGAATAATGTCTCAGGGCTTCGCAATTCTCCACACTTCTGTAATTTGCTCTTCTCTATCATGGTTGAATAACATTCTGCTAATTATTAATTGGATAATGATTTGTTTCCATCTCTAATTCAATAATGTGTTCAGAAGTGCATTCTGAAAGCTCCCAGCTCTAGAGACCATAAATATCAGGCTTATTGTGGTGGGTTGACCCCGGCTGGACGTCAGGTCCCACCAAAGCTGCTCTATCACTCCCTTCCTCAGCTGGACAGGGGAGAGGAAATGAAACAAAAGGCTGGTGAGTTGAGATAAGGACAGGGAGAGATCACTCAGCAATTACCATCACAGCAAAACAGAATCAACTGGGGGCAATTAGTTCAATTTATTACAATCAAATCAAAGTAGGATAATGAGAAATAAACCCTAATCTTAATGAAACACCTTCTCCCCACCCCTCCCTTCTTCCCAGGGGAGGGAACTTCACCCCCAATTTCTCTCCCTCCTCCCCGCCAGCAGCGCAGGGGGACGGGGAATGGGGGTTGTGGTCAGTTCATCGCCCCTTGTCTCTGCCACTCCCTCCTCCTCCTCAGGGGAGGACTCCTGACACTGCCCCCGCTCCAGCGCGGGCCTCCCCCGGGGTCACAGCCTCCTTCGGGCACATCCCGCTGCTCCGGCGTGGGGCCCTCCCCGGGCTGCAGGTGGGTCTCTGCTGCCCCGGGGACCCCCTGGGCACAGGGCACAGCTGCCTCCCCAGGGGCTGCCAGGGAGCCTCTGCTCCGCGCCTGGAGCACCTCCTGCCCTCCTGCTTCCCCGGCCCTGGGCTCTGCACAGGTGCTCTCTCACACATTCTCACTCCTCTCTCCGGCTGCAGTTGCACACGTGTTTTCCCATTCTTACAGGTCCCAGAGGCGCTGCCACCGTGGCTGATGGGCTCGGCCCTGGCCAGCGGCAGGTCCCTCTGGGAGCCGGCTGGCCTTGGCTCCCTCAGACATGGGGGAAGCTTCTGGCAGCTCCTCACAGAAGCCAACCCTGTAGCCCCCCGCTACCAAAACCTTGCCCTGCAAGCCCTGTACTTATTTTCACTTAACTGCTCAGTGAGAACAGATGCTGACAGTGATATCAGATGCTCTTTTCTCTCTTCCCCGACTTCCATTTTAACACACTCATGAAGGACAAAATGCCACGGTTCTTGTGCTGCCTTTGGAGCAGGAGCCTGAGCATCAGCTGTCTGGTTCAGACCTGAGCCCTAGTAAATGTTGGTTTGGTTCTCCTTTGTAGCTGGCCACTTATGTTTTGAAGGGGCAGAAGCGGACAACTGTCTGGGGGTTTTTGAGCAATACTTCTGCATCTTTTGCTTGGCTTCACTTAGTAATAACCAGTTGATTATCTGCAGGTAACAAAGTACTGCTTGAGAATTTTAACTCGCTCTTTGAATGAACAAATTCAGATACCAGTAGATGGCTGAAGTTTTACGAGGGTATCAGGCTGTCCTTTGAAACTGAAGGCTTTCTGCAGCCCCGAGCTGTTCCCTTAAATCTCTGCTCAGGTTGGAACAGTTTGACCTCCGTATCTCATTGCTTTGCAGTAATAAAACCCTCTAATAAATAGAGAGAAAAATTATGAAATAGGTAAATATGGAAAAATTACAGAAGGAGAAAGCTAATGTACTCAACTGCCATCACTATGGCAGTATTGCCTTAACTTAAAACTTGATTAAATAACTGAATATCTACCTCTAGTACTGGAACTGCTGAAGGCAAATGATGGCAAAGCAAACAGAAGCTGACCTCTGCACGTTTTCCCATCAGGCTGCAGGGCAAATCCAACTGGGCAACTGCATCGTACCCATCACAGTATCCTCGCAAGTCCAATCACAGCCTCCGTTACTGACAGCATGTGTTTCTGCAGAATGGAAGAGAGAGAGAGAGGGAGAAAGGGAGTGTAATGAAATGTTCTGGGGAGGGGAGAGGCACTGACTCTTTGGGGCAGTATCACAACATTACGAAAGCAATCTAAGTTAAGCAAGCCCGCTGAAGCCAGCTTTCAGGGTCGTCAGGGCCCACGTACTGGTTTTGACTGGTAAATCATTTCCACAAGCCATAGCTTCCTTCTCCCCCCAAACCGGTGGTTTTATTTATTAAATTTAGTTAGTGCTTTTGAACTGTCTTAGACAATAGGATGGGTTATTACCTATGAAACAAGTTTAAAAAGAAAAAAAACTGATTGCCTTTAAAAGCAGAACCAAACATTCAGTCTGTTTCGTACCAACCTTCAAGGCTGTGGATGGACATAACCAAGGCTTCGCTATTCAATTCTTTGCTACTAAGTTCCCAGCTGACACTGTGCTTGTGCTTTTGTCTACTGTACTGAACATTCTGCTCTTGCAGAGGGCTCCCCAGAATCCATAATGAACATTAGTAATGGCATTTCTGGCTTAATTTATAATCAGAAGTTCACTCTGCTTCCCAGGACTCTTCTCAGTCAGACACAGAATTAACTGCTGAAGAGCCATAAACTACACTGCATCATCAAAACCTACTTCTATAGCTCTCTTCAGGAGGCCTGACATACAAGATAATTAACTGAGATATCATATTATAGATGTCCAAATCTAATAGTTGCTATTTTTCTGTAAGAGCAACCAAAGTTACACAGAATATTCGAAATAAGAGTATGTAAGCAGGGATTCAGAAGGGTAAGGACTCTATGCTTGGCTACGCTGCAGACATCCAGACATCCTGCCAGAAGATTGAGAAGTAACTTCATCTGTTTGCCCTAGTTCCTCATCTATAAACCAATGAAAATTATACTTCTTTTCCTTACAGGATTTGCTGAGGACAAATCTACTCGTATTTACAAGGCGTTCACATATGTTCCTGTATTACAGCAATTAATACCACAGAAAAAACTATAAATAAAATAAACACGTCTCTGAATACATGATAACAAACTTTTTGTCTGTGCTTCTCATATCTTTTGTGATGGTTTCTAAGAAGAACTTACAACCTCCTCGAGCACACTTACTAATTACAGAAATTATAAAGAGCAGAGGACTTTGTGAAACCTATGCTAATCTTTAGAAGAAAGAAGAGTTGAGATGAGTGCAACCTGGAAGCAAGCAGTGTTTTTGCCAAAAAGCCACGCTTCCTTCGTATTAGAAAGGAACCAGCACAAATCAGAGCTGGGGAGAAAAGAAAAAAACAAAACACAACACACAAAACAGAGAGAGATGAGCAGCACTTCATAGCTATTCATATATATCTGAACAGATAAGCAAAAGAAAACCATCACCCCGTGCAATTCCATTCTTTAACCTGAAGTATTTGTCACACCCAGATTTGGTCTGACAAACAGCAAACGATGATTTGTGACGGTTTTATCGGAAGAATTCCCTAACTGTATGTACACAAAAGTCCACCTCCAGGAAAAAAGGACAGAAGAGCAGAGTGCGGAGGAGGGATTACATGGTTTTCTCAAGAGCCAACGACAGTCAGCTTTGGTTGCTACATATTTTTCTTGCACGCTCTTCATTCCCCATTTTTTCGCCTTCTGGTCAGAGGCAGGTGAGTTCCCGGAGGGAACAGCTGGGCTATCAGCTGACACGCCAGCCCTTTGGCAAGGAAATTTTGCGAAGCAAGGCTCTCCGCTTTCTGATCCCAGTAGTTATGGCACTCTCTTCCGATTCCTGTTTGCAGATGCTGAATAAATTTGTAACGCTTAGCCAGGAATACCAGCGAGGACTGCTTTCAGCAAGGTTTCTAGCAAGCTTTTCCTGGATAAATCCCAAGGTTTAGTAATCCATGATAAGCTTCAGGACTCTCTTTGGTGATGCTTCAGACCAACGCAGCACGTAATACCCTCCCAGGAAGCCACGTCTTTATACAGTAGGAGAGAGATTAATGTAAGGTCATGGTACTCCACACGAGAGTCCTCCAGGAGAAAGGAAAAATAATTCAACGCTCTTTCTGAACTTCCCAAGTGGAGTAGCCAAATCCTACTGCACTACCTCATTCACTTCTGTGCAGGGATACAAAAACAAACCAGGAAAAGCCTAATTCTTCACAGCAGCCTTTTTTGGATTTGATGACTATTGTGTCTTCTTTTTCATCTTCTCTTCCCTAGAAGAAAACCACATTTTCTTTCATTCTTCTGGCATTAGCCATGTTAGACTTCATGATCCTTATGGGTCCCTTCCAACTCAAGACGTTCTACGATTCTACCTTTTCTCGATCACTCATTATTCTCACTGCTCTCTTTCGGCTTCACCCAAGTGCAGTGCCCTAAACTGAAGCCTTACTGCTGAAGGAGTACAGGGTTTCTTTCCATATGACAACTCCTATTCCAATAGCTTGAAAGTAAACTAAAAAACCCAGGAAATTCTCTTCTACCCTCCTAGATATGTTTCGGAGTCACCATAGCAGCAGCTATCCCAAGCTCCCCTGAAATTCTGACTGGAAGGGAAGACAAATTCTCAAGCCTCCTCCAGGGCAGCCCCATCCATCGCGTACCTCACTTTGTGCAACACCCAGGCTGACACCACCAGGCTCCATCTACCTCCTCTGCTCTCCGCTGAAAGCCTCCCAAAGCACGAGTATACTCAACTGCCAAAGAGGCCTCAAATCAAGAATGCACTCACACGTATGCAAAAGCCCAGTCTTCTTACTAGCATTCAACCAAGAAAGTGAAAAAAACTAGGCAGACTAGGAACACCTTTAAGTCTCATGCTGAATCAGAGCAGGGAGGAAGCACATTTTGAATAACCAGCTTGAAAGGCCTAAGTCTTATCCACTGATACTCTGTAGTACAGATTCACAGAGTTTACCAGATATCTGCAAACAGACTCTGATTTACTACAAATGAGATGGGTAAAGTGTTTGGCACTAACAGGAAGGATGATCAGTTATGCCATCATCTCTCCTAAGAGACAATGAAAACTGGTAGGGTGCCTCCATTGTGAAAGACACAAAGAGGGAAAAATATCAATTTATCAGTAAGATCATGGAGAAAAAATGATCAAACAAGAAAGAACATCTGGACCTGTGAGCTAATTGCTTATAAAAAAACCCAGACTAGTATTTCATATATGAGAGGGGAGAACACATTTCATGACTGGTTTCAAATGAAGGATAAAGAAAAACCTATTGCATGAGACCAAATACTAGTCTGGCATGCACTGAGCAGAATTTAGAGCCATTCTGAGAAAGAACTGCTGCTATTTCAAGTGATTACAGTGCTCAAATAAATTATTTTTAGCCAGACAAGAATCTCATCATAGTTTGAATTCCCAGTGGTGACATTTCATGCTATATTGGAGAAATTCCTCAATAAAAATGTCAAATAGAGAGCAAGTTGAGTTCCCCTGAGGACAATTTTGGACATTTTCCAGTACAAATTTTAACCATGAATTCTTAACCAAACACCTCCTCCCAACAAATAAATAAATAAGAAATTTCACTTGATTAGAAAGAAATAAATGTCAAAACAAGAACTCAGGGAAAAACACTTAACCTGTCAACTGCATCTGATCTAATTAGTTGCAAATACTCCAGCTTTGCTAGTTATAAAGAAGATTTTAATCACGCTATACTGACGTTACTCGAAAGACATCCAGTGAAGGTTTAAAAAGGAACGTAAACCCTCACAAGAAGAGATGGCTTAAGATTTTGCATAGGCTCCAGTCAAGCAAGAGATGCAGAAACCCTGATATAACAGTCTCATCCGTTACAACCTGCTTCCTAGACGGCCTACAGGACTCTCAGTGCACCCCCACAGGGTCCCATCCCTGGGCCTTCTGTCTAAAATCACCAGACAACACCTCAGGTGACGTGTGATCAGATGCAGCTCCAGTCACTGAGAGCGCAATTCAGCTCTCTAAACGTCGGAGTCAGATGCCATTTGAGATTCCGAATGTGATTCCATCTAGCCGCCGTCTCACACTCCAGATCTGCTCCTGTAGGTCTCTAGACTCGATGATCCTTACGGGTCCCTTCCAGCTTGAGACATTTTATGATTATATGACCTCACGTTACATCTCCCAGCCCCAGGGTGCTCTCACTGTCCTGAGGCTCCCATGTTCAGGCAGCCAAATTGGCCCCTAAGGTCTCTTGCTGCCTGGCTCCCTGTGTGCTGACCAAATGGACCCCAAGAGTAATGCCCGGGAGGCCAAAGGATGAGGCAGAAGTAGGAACAGTGTGGTCTGATGTCGGGTCACTCCTAGGAAATCTTCCATCCAAGCATATACACACCCCTGGGGCTGTATGAGAAGATGGTGCAGGTGGGGTTTTCAAAAATCAACCTACTGCGAGTTTTATAGGCTTATCTACAAATTCCATGGAAATCACATCATTCTATTCAAGATCCACTACAGCCCTACTTAATGTGAATACAGACTGAATTTCAGCATGCTGATCAAACAGGACAGTGGGAACATGAACTTGTTACATAGAATATAAGATATGCTGCCTAACTAGCAATCTTCATTTTGACAGTTCTGGAAGTCCTATAGAGGTTGGGGAAGGAGGGTGAGGAGAGGAGGAAGGAAAAAAAAAAAAAAAGGCAAGAACAGGTGGAAACCAGTGGACTCCTCAAAACTTTAATTCCTTTCAATGCCTAATTTCCTCATGGGGAAAAGATAAATAAATCTTTGGAATAAATTAACCAAGTTTTACAAGCCAGGAAAATTTCCCAAAAGGTTACAGAAATCCTAATTTAAATGTGTGCAAATACAAAGTTTGGTTTTGATTTGAGACCTCACTGCATCCTGTTAAAAACAGCCAACTGCATTTACCCATTGCTGGTAGCATAAGTGACGGAAAACACAACTAGTCCAGAACAAAGAGACTAGCGTGTCTCCCTTTCCAGAACTGACCCCGTGCTAACGGGCACAAAGAGGCTATCCCAGCAGCCAGGACACCTGAGAACAGCAGCAACCAGCCAGGGACCAAATGGTGACAGGAAAATGAAGTTTTTCCTTTCCCAGCAATGGTGCCCCAAAACTGAGTTCGCACACAACAGGCAGCCACAGCAAGATTTGCACGGGCACTGCCAGGACTACAAACTGCAGTCCAAGACCTCACAACCAGACACTTTTGTCTCTGGTAAACTCACTCAAATGTTAAAGAAGGGCGAAAGAGGAATGTGCCTTGATTCCCTTTTCAGTGCCTCTCAGTAAAAGCAGCTGTTTTACTGAGACATATCAAAGACCATCCCTTAGCTGCAAATACTCGATTTGCACTGGAGGAACAGAAACTCCCCAGTCCGTGATCTCAAATTAGAAAGGCCTCTGCGACCTCTTCTAGTGTCCTAAAGTTCCACAGTGGGAGAAAGGGAGCCCTTTGCTATCATTCCCACTCATCTGCTCACTGAACCTCTTCCTGGAACAACATGGTTCCTAACGTTGTTGGGGTAACACAAAAAGTCAGCTCAGAGTAGGCCATGAATATGGGCAGACACCGATGCTAAAAAACCTGAAAGATCTCTTGGCAAGCTTTGGATCAACCCTTTCAGTCCCAGCCACCTGTTTCTATTACTGTAGGCCTTTTTTTTTTTTCTTCCCCCCCAGAAAAACCCCAAATCACTGAATAGAAACTAATGAAAAGAAAATGAGGAATTTGGCTCTCTCTGCAGATCCCGCCTGTATGCTTCATGATCAGAGAGCAACAGCACAGACAGCAGGGGTCAAAAAAAATCCCCCAGATCTCCTGCACGGTTCATCCTTTCTCAGGCCACTCCTCTTGCTGTTCACACTTGCCAACCTGCTTTCCCAACTCCTGTGGGAATCATCTGAAAGCAAAGTTGAAAACAGCAGGCTGACTGAAACAACGCACGTGCACAGTTACTTGAATTCCAAATAGTTGAACTATTTGATTATGTTTGTGTCCTGTTTTATTAAGAGACATTTATGAACATTAGTATAAATAGAGTTTTCCTTTCTTTTTTAAAGGAATGGCTGGCTGCTCTTTGTATAAGAAATACTTCTTGCACAATTAATCATTTGCCCACCTCAGGTTGAGGGGAATAAGTCCATTCAGTCTGTTCTAGAGCAAATGAAATTTGGAAGTTTCAGTCAAGAGCCTGTCAAGGGTCAGGATATATAGCCCATCTCAATAAATATTACTCCATTGGAAAATGAACGCAGTAGGAAACACATCTGCTGAAAGGCTAATCAAAGCCTTGCTCAGAAACTCCAGTTGTTCCACAGCTTCAGTGAGTGCAGACTGGTGTTACTGGACTTTTATTTCTGGTTCACTAACTTATTTCTTGACTTTTATTGCAAAGAATCTCAGTTTTTACCAAAGTAAAGGGGCTGCGTGACGCAGAAAAAGATACCCCTTTTCCACCCTGTTTTATAAACGTCACCTTTAAATGACTTCATGACTCTAGAAAACACTGGTCATTGCATTTATATTGGGAATATTGAGAAAGACAGTCCCTAGGCACTAGGATTTACCTAAAATGACGATCAAGTAAGCAAATATGGGAACCTGGACACAGCAGTCAAAGTTCATTTCCAGGGAACTGGTGTGAAGAAATTTCAACCCAAAAGATATACTATTGTAGCTTATAGGATAAACCCAACCTATTGAAACCAGAGCAATGGACATGAATCAAAACAACAGGTCCCCAAATCCTCAGCCCACTGACGCAATTAAGAGCCTGCTCCGAATGTGGCTCTGTACCGTTTGTGGACTGTGTCCCTCCCCTTTGAAACAGTTATCAGTAACAGCTGTTTACTTCTGCCCTGTTTTATTGCCCCAGTATTCCCTCATCCCACCTGCACTTTTCACATCCCGTAATTTATCTTCATACAGTGTATCCTAGAACTGTGTCACCCTAGAAGGGGAAAAAATTGGAGGGGGAGCTCTAAAGATATGACTGGAATTACAAAAGCTGGCAGAAACAGACAAAATATATTTAAGGGGATGGGACAGATTACTTTTCTTGAAAAAGCAGCCCAAACATCCAGCACAGGCTTTGGAGCTCAGGGGGTTTTTAGCAGTGTTAAAGATGGGCAAACTGATTTGAGTGCGTTAGGATTACCAGGGCCAGCTACCAACTTGAAGGGTGTGGTCTAAACCGCGCCGGAGCCAACAGACAGGTTTGACTTTATTCAGTGGGATCTGGATCAAGCCTTTCCCGACAATTTACCAGACGACAAAACGCAGCGAGCGGGTCAGGCTTTCTTACCGCAGCCCTGAAAGGAGCCTTCCTGCCAGCATGTCCTACTCGCCAGGACAGCTGTGGCCATCGTGTGCTCCCACGAACCCATCGTAGCACGGACACCTGGAGTTGCCTGGAATGCTGATCCACTCATGGACACAACCCCCGTTGCAGAAGTCATCTTCACACTCCTCGATAGCTAAAACACAAGAGGAGGAAGAAGAAACTTTGGTAAAAAGAGAATACCAAGAATACAGAAAAACATCTCCAACCAGGCATGGCCTTTGGATATAGGCACGTTCTTAGTCTTCCTATACACTCGTATTGCGGACTTCATCCAACAGCTGCTCAGGGAAATACTGACTCAATATATCGGGGTCGTAGAGGACTGAAAAGCAGCAAGCCAATGTATAGAACACTCCTTCCCAAAGTAGTTGTAGTATCATCACAGCAAACAATGATATGTTGACAAAAATTAAAGAGAAACACCTGATTTCAGCACATTTTTTATATTTAAAATGCAGGGTTTCTTTTCTGTCTTTAAAATAATGAAGCACTCAGTTAAACCCTTGACTTTGTTATAACAAACAACTATCTGAAACATGCTATTAATATGGCATAAGACAAGAGAAAAGTATGCCTTGTTCCACAAAAAACTGTCTTAGAACAAGGAAGATCTGGTATATTCCTGACAATGCATAAAGCTGTAGTTCTTCACAATAAACCTTGAAAAACACCATTTCTGAAATAGCTGTCACAGTCCAGCGAGCAGTATGAAGTTACTATTGATAACTTGGTACAGTTTTGTCTGTCTCTTCCACCTCCTCCATGACACAAGCCCTATTAGAGTTTGCTGTATTAATTGATGTACAACAACAAAAAGTCCAACATTTTATTCTTAGAAGGTATGCTAGAATATTTGTAATTTTTTTGGTACACTGGCCGGTATCTGCAAGAGTACCAGGAATGGTGAGAGATGCATTCTGCTTCATCTACAAACAATCCTGTTACGATCCTCTCTCCCTCATACAAAAAAATCACTTCTTCACTCATTCTGGAAAGTGAAAACTTTCTTCTTTTTACAGATTGTACCTTGGCTTATACATGGAAGTCAGCAGCACAGTCACTGCTGTGAATCATGCAGTGGTGCACATCAACCAACTGAAAACACACAAACCATCACAGTCAGCCTCACAGCTCGGTAACGACCAGCTCCGCACCTGTGCTGCCCCGGACCAACAACCCCAGCCCTAAGTTACAGGGCGCATGATAAACGGATAAAGTCATCTTGTTAGAAAATCACCTGTTACTACATCAGGGCTACCCTGGCTGTACATTCCAAACGGGCCTTCTGTTCCCAAAGTGGCTGAAATATTTCTGAATTAGGTTCACATTCACACAGCCTTTTTTCTTTTATTTTTTTTTTTTACTTTTAAAGTACTGCAGGAAAAGCTTTGCCACCTGGTACCATACCTAGCGGCAATCCCAAGACAGCAAGGCAGTTTGGTAAAGGCAGATTCTTCTGAAGAGCCAGCTCAGACTCAGCTGCTCAACGCTTTCAGCATTTCTGGCCCTTGGATTGAGTCAGGCTCGGTGTGTCCCTCCTTGCACACTCCTCCGAGAGGCTGGATCCGTCAGAGCGGGGACAGACTTCTCCCAAGTGTTTCTACAAGCCTTCTCCCTCGGGTTGGCCCCTCAGAAACGTACCTTAAACTCAGAACAGCCCAGGTCTCCATCCACTTCCCCCCAACAGCTCTGATGCCCCCCTTCTACAGTCTCCTCAGCAGCTCGAAACAGGAATTACAGATTTGGCTGTATCTGCAAAGCCAGTTAGCTTTTCTGTAACTCAGCATTCAGCACCAAAAAACACTGGAAATAAGAAGCTGGAGAAAGGAACTTCCTAACAAAATTACAACCTGCTGCTTAAAGGTAAACTTCCTAATCTTTCAACCACTGCTCTCTTTTAGAAAATTCCCATCCTTTACTAATGATTTCCATCCATTCGCTGTACAAGGGCTGAGTCAGCACAGCTTGTGGATGTCTCCATCTTCTGGAGTCCAGTATGACCAGAAAAAGATCCATCTGTGATTCTTCCTGAAAACAACAACCAGCACGTCGACTGCTGCACACTGGGCTCATGCTGAACACAGCTGCAGCCTGGCGGGGGGCAGTCCCCAAGAAGCCACTCTCCTTTAGTCACAGCCTGGGTGCACACAGCCAAAGCCTTCCAGGGAGGTTTCCACTTAGCACATACTTGCAGCCTCCATAACCACGAGTATTTCCAGAAACTTCCTATCATTCTCAGGCTACAGGGATGAAAACAGAGCTCTACAGTAAGGCCACGTTTTAATAGGCCAAGTCAATAATCAAAAAGCACGTAACATGATTTTGATGTCAGGCGTGTCGGGCATTCCTTCAGGACTCTCAGGAAAAACAGTAACTTAACTCTAAGATTTGTCCTTAACTTTTTCCCAGCACTGAGTTTCTTCAGAAGACGGAATTCAGAAGAAAGTGTTATCAGTTGTTCTGTTACTCAGCATCAGACTGCCCAGGGCTGATCAATTCATTCCCTTTTGTCAAACAACGAATTAAATAGGACTATTTGTTTACATAAGTGATGGGAGAGCCTTCAAAAGGGACAAAAATCAAAGAAATGCAAAGCCTTTTGAATGTCTACCCCTTCTGTAATACTTATTTCTAAAAAGCTGCACTGTGATTAGCAGCACAAGTGCTGATGTAAGACAAATACTTAAGTTCCAGAAGGGGTAATCTAACAGATACCTAAACCAGAAAAATAACAAAAGGAACAGATTCTTTTCCTATCTCTCTCTCTCAAGGAATTCCAGTTACATTAAATTCTACAAAAGGACTAGAAGATTACTTCACCGTTTTGTACCCCAAGAGCTGTACAAAACTAGGAGTGCAGCCAAACATTCTACCTATTTTTAAGAGCCACGTTGTGGGATTTTTGGTGTTTCTTTCCCCTCCAAAACTACATTGCTCTTTAAGAGACTTCACCTGGCAGGCTGACTGGAAATTCTATCTCCACTATTGCTAGCAAAACACCAAGGGGATAAAGACTGGTGAATGTAACACTTTATTTTTTTAAAACAAAACCAACCAACCAAAATCCCCACCAAAAGCATGCACAAAGCCTGCAAAGTCCCAATGCCGAACTTCTTTCAAGCTCCAGTTGCATCAAGAGAAAAAGCAGACAACGTGCCTGCAAACAGTGTGAACACCACCCCATCTTCTCTCCTCAGATACCTGGAGGAGGACATTCTTTAAAGAATGCCTCAGTGAAAGTGCTGAACAACTGTAATTTATGGGCAGAATATTCCATGTGACATGGCAGGATGTGGCTTCCTCAGTAAGCTTAACACAGAGATAAAAGCAATAGGAGTCCATTCACGCACAGAAAACCTGCAGGCTTGCTCTTAATTTTATCTGCTGTGAAACTCAACGTTTGCAGGGGCCAGCGCTGTTCATTTCCTTTTCGTTAGGTCATAGACTATTATTCTTTTTTCCTGTAATTGATAGAATTGGGTGTTAATCAGACTCTTGACTCCAAACACCTCTAACTCAGAAAGTTAACTCTTGCTGCTAATTGTGTAGCTTCAACTACCCTTAACATTTTTAGCACCTGATCACTTAATAGTGTCCTTCACCATGAAGGAATTACCCTAACACAAAACTGAAACAAGACAAACAGAGAAATGTTGCCACCCCACCACAGAATAGCTGGGCTGGACGCAGCTGCACACACTACTGAATCAGCAAGGTTTACTGGAGGCCAGCTCTCCATGGGAAACCTACAGTTTTATCTACACTGGCAAAATATCTACAAAGTTCTCACTGCAGTAAATTCTGGCTGTGCAGACATGCAACTCTTGGGGTGCTTAGTGAAGAAGACACCTTAAAAAAGTATTGCAATTCCCTCTCTAAGAGAAATTCATTTCATACAGTATTACAATGCCAGCAATTACAGGAGCCCTGGAAAAAAAAAAAAATTAAATGCACCAGAATGCTCAGAGGAAGCGTAGGGCCATTTATAACAATGACATCGTCTGCCAAGAACCGATTGAACCGATTTGGGCTTACTGTGTTCAAAGGAGCCAGCAGCTCCCAGCGCCAGGGCTGCATGTACGCAGCCACATCCTCAGCTGCTGCTGAGATGATTTTGACCACCTCCTTCTGGAACTGGCTTGGGAAATCTCAAAAATCCACTGCTTGTTTCAAATGTTCTAAGGGAACCTTGCTTACTTGGGTGTACTAGTAACTGCACGGGTTCAGCTATTTGCCAAGGTGAAAGAAGCTCGGGAACTACATCATAATTCCTTCTGGAAAGCAGAAGTGAATCTTTTTGTTCCAGCCTGGAAATAACTCTCTCTCAGCAGCCCTGGGGAACACAGCACTGCCACACTCCGCTGCTGTCCTCCTCACTCAGCAGCGGTGTTACTTAAAGAGTACGTACTGGACGAGACTGCAACTATTATAGAAGCACCCAAGAACTTTTTTTAAAAATCTAGACAAGTATCTGAGACAACCTGAGCCTTTGCTACCACGAGGCAGCGCTGGAATTTACAATCACCGGATTGCAGTTATGGGAAAAGAGTTGGAAGTTGTCTTCTTGAAGTGACCTAATTGGTTTTAGTCCGAGGGGACCCGTATGTACCTTACACGTACCGGGCTCAAAGCTTCTTTCGTTACTACAGGTGTAACTGACGCCATCCCAGAAACTTCCTTCATTTGTGTGCTCTGCAACAAAGGGATAGCACTCTCCCAAGTCTCACAGGGCCGCCCTGCAGAGAAGCAGCTCTTCCAGGAGCACATACAACTCGACTAAGCAATGTTAAAAATAAAACAAGAACTGATCTCATCTGCTTCCAGTATCACCGTATTTCAGCTTTCTGTTTCAGCAGAGAAGACACACCAGCATGCAATCACTAATGTCCGAAAGACAAACCAAATGTAAAACAGACCGAGGAAAACGCCAGTTCCGCCCTCGGGGTGACGCACACAGCCCCTGGGTGCCCGCTGCGGGCTGAGACGAGGCTCCTTCCCCCCCCGAGAGGCAGGCTCGCCCCTCCGGCACTGGGAGGCAGCTGCTGCGGGACGAGTATCGGCTGTACTTTAACAAAACACCCCCCGCCCCTTACAAACCCCTCAAGAAACCCAACGCAGCACCACAACGCCTCAAACCCCTCCGCCAGAGCCCCCCCAATACCCCCCCGACAAAGACAAACAAAGAGACCTTATTTCCTACCGCTCTGCGCCCGCCGGTCACACAAACTGTGCCCCGTCTACTCCCCAAAGGGTGTTTCCGCGCGGCACCGATCACACCCGCAGCGCCCAACACCGGTGGCTCCCACCGCACGCGGCCGCACGGCTTGAATTGGGCAGAAAAAGGGTTTATTTCCGAGAGGAAGCGCGGCTGCACGGCCCCGCCCCGGCGCTGGCTCCGGCCCCGGCTCCTCCTCAGGGCCGCGGCTTCCGGGCGGGGTCCTGCCGTGCCCAGGGCGTCCCGGCCGACCGCCGGCTGCCGCCCGCCCGCGGCACCGCTGGAACGCGCCCGCGCAGGTCAGGCGCTGGCACGGGCCCCTCGAGCGGGGTCCTCGCCGCAGCTGCCCCGGCCCCGGCCCGCGCCGGGACGCTCTTCCCCTTGCGGCGGGAAGGGCCCGGCCGCGGCCGCCGGCGCCTGGGCCCGGGGGGGTCTTCGGGCCCGGCCGCTCGTCCCAGCGGGGCGGGGAGCCGGCAGCGGGGCTGAGCGGGCGATCGGGTGCCGGGGGAAGAACCGGTGGGTGCTCGGAGGGGAATCGGTGCCTCTGCTCGGGCGCTGAGCTCGGTGCGCGCGGCCTCGGCAGGGCCGGGGGGAGGAAACGCGGCGAGAACGGTCTGAGGGGCAGAAACTAAATGAGCACCTGGCGGGGAAAAACCGCCCGGGGCAGAGCTGTTCGGGTTCATCTGCTGAGAAGTGTCAGGGCTGGGAACGCGGCGGGTTCCCCTGGGATTTGGTAGCCCATCGCTTTGGGGTGTCCGAACGCCTCTCGGTGTGCGCGGAGGTGAAAGGTGCGTCTGGCCAGAGGGAGAGGAAAGGTTTGGCTTCTCTGGCTGTTGATCCGCGCAGAAATAGCCATTGCTGCGTGTTGAAATATGTTGAAATAGCGATGGAACGATGACATGAAACACACGGTTATGGAATAGCTTTGGCGTGTGGGGGGTGTTTACGCTTTAGTACCACGCAGAAGAGGCCTTGTGGTAGTCTGTCCCTATGTTGTGCTCCTCAAATCTGCTTTTTTTCCCTCTGTTTGACTTGAGAATTCTGTTCAGCGGGTCTTTCTTTGGTGTGCGCTTTTCCCCAGGGCAAAAGGGCTCCGTCTCAGTGTAACTTGCTGCCCCCAGCCAGCCCCGCCGTGGATGAAATGTCTCACCATCTCTTCTGTCTCTCGTTTTCTCTCTCAGGGGCCCCGCGGATGGAATGTCTCACCATCTCTTCTGTCTCCTGTTTTCTCTCTCAGGGGCCCCGTGGTGCAGAAGAGTCCCCAGAGGGCTCTGGTGCTCCCAGACAGCGGCTTGATGGCTTGTGCCGTGTCCCTCTGGTGCCGTCCCCAGGAGCGGGTGAGTGGCGTCACACCGCAATAAGGCAGCGTCCTGCTTTGGGGAGAAAGTGTGCTGGGTTGGAACCCCTTGGGCGGGCGGGAGGAGGCTGCCTTCCCGGGCCAGGGCTGAGCGCTGGCCTGTCTTACCTGACCTGGAGTTGATGTCTGTCCCAGCTTTAGCTCTAGAATTACCCTGAGACCCGGGGAGCTCCGGTTCCCTTAGGCTGTGTCCTTGGAGCTTTCCCACGCTGTGGCATCCCGTTGGCGTCCCAAACTCTGACCCGGCGTGAGGAGAAGGGCCCAGTTTGAGTTTTGTCCCGTTTGGGCGCTGGGGAGGCAGAGTTCTGGGCTGAACGCTGGTGTTAGAGGAGCCGCTTTCCCGTTCCCTGCCTGCAGCTCTGGATACCCCAGGGGAACAGCGTTGGCAAGTGCTGGTGGAGAGACGTGGGGGTGACCGTGCCCAGCCTGCCTGGGTGAGCCTGTTCCGAGTGCCCCCACCCTGTTCAGTCCCACCTGCACCTCCAGAGGGATGGAAGGGCCGTGGTCACGTCTGCCTCGGGTCACAGTTAACAGGCACGGGTTCAGGTCGGCGTTTTAAGGCGGAAAAGCAACGATGATCTATTTTCTGCTGGGGCTGTACGTTCCATGTAGCATTTGTGCCAGACTTAAATTTTAGCTGGCGACTGTAATACAGATTGCAGCGAACTCTGGGGCTGGGAGATGAAAGTGGTTGGCGTTTTTCAGGGTTGCCCCTAGAATATTCGTCTGATTCTTCGTAGATGTTGTGTATAATAACTGCTGAATTGCTCTTCTCCCAGATGGCACGTGTTAGGAGTAAAACCCTCAAGGCAGCTGGGGCTCAGGAGCAGCGCTGTTGTGTTCCTGTGACCTTGTGTCACGGGGCTTCAGCGGCTCAAGTCAGGGCTGGCTCAGAAGTCTCGGTGCTCCCTGCTCAGAGCTTTCCTTTTCCCTCCCTGTGCAGTTTGTGTCTAATCCCTTTGCCCGTGCTGTTTTCCTGAAGTTACTGCAATTTGCTTTTCGCTCCTGGTGTTCGAACTGGACCATCAGTAAAAACCTTGCCCTTTGGAAGTCGGCGTTGCTGGCAGCTTTGCCTGCAGGCGCTCTTCCTCGGCAGCTGCTGGAGCGCTGCCTGCGCGCGGGCAAACGGCAGCAGCGCCCAGGCTGCGAGTCTGCAAGTCCAGGGCGCCGTTACCCCATCACGGAATTCCCCCGGCATCAGATCTCTGCTGTTGGACCCAGTGCAAGTAAAGTAAAACTGACTCAGCCCGCTTGTGGTGTTGGGGGGAGAGGCGGGAGTTGGGAAGCAGGGAAGGGTTCCCCTGGAGTTGTCTTCGCCTTCGTCTGGCGACTCCTTCGTGGTTTTTGATAGCAGTAGCTGAACTGCAGGGAGCCGAGCTTTCCGTTAAGGATCTTGCCCAATAGTATTTGCAACCAGTTAAGCGCAGTCTTCTATAAATCCAGGATTTTGATGTTTCTTGAAGAAATAACTGTTAAAACCTTTGCCCCTCCGTTGTTTTTACCGTGGTGTTTTTTCCCCAGATTCTTCTGGGATGTCTCCGTGTTGCTGACGGAAATGAAACTGCTGACTCTCTGTAGAGAGGGAATGGGCAGAAAGAAGGCGGGTGTCTTGCTGGAGAGAAATGGGGCAATTTTTCGACCTTGAAACTGTAGTGCCCGGGTTGGCGTGGGCGAGTCTGTGAGGGCAGGGTTCCTTGGACGGGCTCTTTGAACGTGTGTTGGTTCCCGTTTAGGAGACGGGAGGTTTGGTGAAGGACGGAGTTGTGTGTCGTTGCTTTCGGGCAGATTCTAAACTTCAGGGCTCTTGTTGCCTGGGAAAGAAATAGTTCTGCCCATAGAAAGGAAACCTTTGGGCCCTGGGCCTGCCAGCGCTGGGCTGGGCTGGTCACAGCAGCGCCGAAGGGCTGGTTTGTGCTGGCGGCCGAAGGGCAGTGAGCTGTGGCCTTCGCCCGTGCAGGCTGGGACAGGCATCTCGTGGGGGGGACGGAGGGAAAAGAGCTTTTTGTGCTCGTCGAGCGCTGTTGCTGCTGATTTTGTCCTGGCCTGAAGAACTTGTGCGGGACCGAAGGCAGCGCTGTGAAGCTGCAGCACAAACCCTCAGTCACTGTGCGCCCGCAGCGTCCGTGGAGCTGAGTTTGGACTCGGAGCTGCTGCTGCTGCGTGTCCCTGGCGGTGTCGTTCCCGTGGAGCTTTTTTTGGGAGAAAAAGTGCCCAGCGCTTGGGAGAGGCCCCGGCCCGGCCGCTCTCCAGCAGGGCCCTGCAGATCCAGCGCCGCAGCAGCCGGCGGTGTGCAGGGGCACTGGCTGGGCTGGTGTGGGGGTCTATCGCAGGGTGCCCCAGCTGAGGAGGAGCCGTTTTCTTTCCTGTGCTCTGAACACACAGGTCCCTTGTTTTGTCACCTGCGCTTGGTGATTCTTGAGGAAACTCTGCGTGGGCTGGAAGCAGAAGCGGGACAGGGGGAAATTTTGAGTTCATTGTTGTTCTTCACTGTTCCACCTGGGGTTTATAGCACTTTCTTTCCTGTTTCTCAGCGGTGGCTTGAATGTGGTGGTGGTGTTGTTCATGATGTTGATTTTGTTCCCCACCCCGCTCCCTTCCAGGAGAAACCCCTCCAGGTTGTCCCTGTGCGCCGCAGGCCGTGGCACCGCGCAGGGACGTGCTGAGCAAACCAGGAGGGGCCCGTTCCTTTTGGAGAACCGCGTGGCCTTACAGCTGCGTTTGGGACGAGGAGAGGTGAGGAGGGAAGGGTCGACTTCGCTTTTCTGAGGAGTCCCAGCCCTCGCTGCGCGTGCAGAGTTGGGGCTCGGGTGCGCGTTCCCCAGCCCCTTCTCTCTTGCCCTGCGCTGCCCCGTGACGTCCCCGCGGGAGCTGCTGTGAGTTCCCCTGGTCCGGGGTGGGTGTTGGCTCGTGTCACCTGAGCGTAAAGCTGGAGAGGGGCGGTTTAGGTCCAGACTTACCCTGGAGAGCTGGGGAGCGAACCCTGTGTTGCTCCTTTCCCTGCCGGGAGGCTGCAGCTGTATTTCCGCGGGGCTGCCGTGGTAGGACGCGGCGCTGAGCCTGGGCACAGCCCTGCCCTGCGCTGGCTCGGCCCGGGAGCCACCGCGAGCGGCAGCATCAGGTTTAGGGACGCAGGTTGCCCAACGTAGCCCCCAGCCGCTGGATTCCAGTTGCAGGAGGTGAAAAATGTCAGTAAGTGCTGATGTGTGAGTGTCCCCAAGGAGCTGGAGGCACTCCTCCGGCTTACGGTGGTGCTTGCTGCGCTGAAAACAGGCTGCCAGTCAGGTGGGTGGCGTTTGGTAGCCACTTAACGTGGAAGGTGCTGTTCAGGGAGATCCTGTCCGCTGGTTTAACGGCATCTGAAAAGACGTGCTCGTGTTTTTGTAACAGTAGCATATTGAGAAAGTAAAATGTCATGAGTTTTCCGTTTTGATAAGGAGATGGACGAGGACCTTTACAAGGTTGGTCTAACGTGCAGCTAATCCTACTCGTGCTGTCTTCCTCCACCTTCTCTGAACAGGGCTGAGAGCACTTCTGGAAGTTTCCCTCTTTTTCCTGCCGTCACTTCTGTGAGGCAGTGGAAACTCTCACCTTCCCCAGCTTCCCCCAGCACTCGCCACACCGCAGAGGAAGATGAAGGTCGCGGTGCTCGGCGTGGCCCTGCTCTTCCCCACCCTGCTGTGCGCCGCGGGAGATGCTCAGGTGAGTCCCCAGTGCCACGGGGAGGGGCTCAGGGCTGGGGCTGGCTCTTGGCTGCAGGACATCAGCTCCTGCAGAACGGAATCGTAGTGGGGAGCACGAACCCCCTTGCCTTGGCCTCTCCCTTTCCCAAGCGAGGGGCTCCTGCAGGCTCCCCTGCTCCCCCAGCCCCGGGCAGTGCAGTTTTCTCCCCTCCACAATTGTGTCTCTTCCCCCACTTCCCCCACAATTAATGTTCTTCTGCCTGGAGCCCGAGTTCCTCCCTGAACGGTCAGACCTGTGTCCTCCCTGGAAGGGTCCCAACCAGTTCCTTGTCTCGGTGCTCCCCCCTCCATCCCTTCTGTGCATCTCCGGGCCATCCTTTTGGTCCCCTCACACATCTCATCCCCGGGATCTCCTCCGTGTCCTATCTAGGGTACCCAAATGCCCTCCCTTTGATCCCTCCAAAGCCTTTCATTTTGTCTTTCCCCTCAGTCCTTTGCCTTTCGTCCTGTCCACAGTGGTGGTGTCCCCACATGCCCTTCCTCCAACCCCCACTCCCAATCCCTCTCCCAATCCCCTCGTTTTTGGCCTCTGCAGTCCTCTTCCTTCTGTCCCCACCAACCACAGCATTTGAAGTCCCGTGTCCCCTCCACTTGAATCTCTTTGCCCCCCACTTCCATCTGACACAGTCCTGGCCCTTCAACATCCCCATCCCAGTCCCTTGGGGTCCACTAATTCACCCCAGTGCCCTTCTTTGGCTGCCCCATGGCCGCCCCGTCCTGTTTGGAGGCCCTGAATTCCCCACGCTCTCCTTGTTGCCGTCCCCGCCCCTGGTCCCTGCATGGACAGCTCTCCCAGGTGACACTTGGAGGAATGGGGCTGGGGGGTGCAGAAGGGATGTTCCTGCTCAGAGCAGGGGGAAGCCACGGGCCTGGGGGGACTGGGGACACCTGTGCCCCAGCCCCACCAGGGTCCAATGCAGAGCACCCTTTGCTCTTCTTCCCCAGGCATTATTAGAAGCAAGTGGAGGTGCTTGCCTGGGGGTAGGTAGTGGGGTGGACTTGGAGGGCACCCAGTGTGGGGGACTGGAGGGCACACTGGTCCTCCCATCCCTTGCTGGGACTGGGGACATCCCAGTGACCAGTGAGGTCTCGTGGTCTCTCTCCAGGGGGGGATCGGTATCAGGCGAGTGAAGAGGGCTGGGCTGGGTACCACGGGTTCTGCTGGCCCCAGACCCTCCCCTCCCATGGCCACGACACTCCAGGGCATCCCAGTGTGACCCATTACACCCCAGTGCACCGCACTGCAACCCCAGAGAACACCCCTGCACCCCAGTGTCTTCCCAGGGAGGCCCCCTTCCCCGGGGTCCCCATTGCATTCCCATCCATGCCATTACACCCCAGTACACCCCAGGATGCCCCAGTACACAGCCACGCACCCAGGTGGGTCCCTTCCCCAGGACCCCCACTCCTTTCTGCGCAGCACCCCACTGACTCACATACGCCGTTTGTCCCAGAAGCCCCTTCCCCAAGGACCCCAGTGCTGTCCCCTTCCTCCCCAATAGCTCCCAGGGCACTCGGGTGTGTCCCTAACCCTCCCTTTCTCCCCAGCCCCTGATGGGTGACGAGCTGGTGGAGGCTGCGGACCAGAAACGCCTGGCTGGTGCTGGTGATGTCCGGGTGAGCAGCATCAGGGTGTCTCCACCCCCATCAAGGGTCCCGGGGGATCCCTGAGCCCTCAGGGGTGGGCAGACCTTGGGTGTGGGAGAGGGAGGCAGAGGGGACTGTCCCTGCCCCGTGTCCCCATCAGGGTGAGCTGGACAGAGCTGTCCCCGTGCCTTCCCGTGTGCTGCGTGGGGCTCTGCAGCCCCGGAGGGTCACCGTGCAGGCCAGGCAGGGGCTCTGGTGCCATCCAGACCCCCGGGATCACCGTGAGGGCTGGGCAGGGCTCTGGGAGATGTAGGGGCATCCCAGGGCAACGACACCCTGGACCAGGGGCTCTGGGTGCCTCATGGGTCTCAGGAGAGCCAAGTCCTGTCCTGGGTATCTTGAGGGCTCCAATTCCCTTCTCCTTCCTTCCCCAGGTCTCTGCAGAGAGAGACGGTGGGGACAAGGCCCGTCCCGTGTCCCAGCAGACACTGGGGGTGACATTTTGGGCTCTGTCTTTCAGGAGTGGAGCTGGTGGTGACACCCTTGTCCTGTTCCCCTGCAGCGGCACGAGGAGATGATCAGCCCTGGGCCGTTTCCCTCTAACGATCAATAAGCCCCTTCAGCAAAGGTACGCTCTGCGGCCGTGTGCGTGGCTGTGTCCTCGTCCCCTCTCCTCTGCCAGCGCCCGCGTCCTCTCTGGCTGCCCCTCGGTGATGAGCAGAGTGTCTGAGGGAGCCCGGGGGGGTCTGTAGAGGAGATCCCCGTCCCACCCGCCGTGTGCCCCAGGCAAGGGCAGCTTAGGGCAAACTGGGGTGTCCTGGCGAGGGGCAGCCGGTGCCAGCCCTCGGGGCACCCCGTGTTCTGGAGGCACAGCAGGAAACAGCTTCTTGGTGGGCTCCCGTGAGCAGCGACCCCCAAAGAGCACAGTTTGGTGTCGGGCCGGAGAGGAGCGTGGACAGGCAGCGCGGACCCGCTCTGGGAGGGGCGGTGGTTCCCTGTTCATCTCCTTCTAGGCCCCCTTTAAGTTTTGCAAAACTGCAGTAAGGTGTCCTTGGAGCCTTCTCTCCTCCAGGCTGAACTCTCTCAGCCTGTCCTCACAGGGGAGATGTTCCAGCCTTTGGATCATTTTTGTGGCCTCCTCGGGACCCGCTCGAGCAGGTCTGTGTCCTTCTTAGGCTGGGGGCCCCAGAGCTGGAGCCAGCACTGCAGGGGGGTGTCACCAGAGTGGAATAGAGGGGGAGAATCCCCTCCCTCGACAGGTCGGCCACGCTTCTCTTGATGCAGCCCAGGGCACGGTTGGCTTTCTGGGCAGCAAGGGCACATCGTTGGCTTACGTTCCACTTCTCATCCCCCAGTAGCCCTGCGTCCTCCGCAGCTGATAGCGGGGGTTGCCTTGACCCAGGTGCAGGACCTTGCCCTTGGCCTTGTTGAACCTCACGAGGTTCACATGGGCACGATTCTCCAGCTTGTCCAGGTCCCTCGGGATGGCATCCCGTCCCTCGGGAGTGTCAACCGCACCACTCAGCTGGGTGTCATCTGCAAACGTGCCGAGGGTGCGCTCGGTCCCACCGTCCGTGTCATTGAGGAGGATATTGAGCAGTACTGGTCCCAGTATGGACCCCAAATAGCCCATCAAATCCAGATGTCTGCAATTTTGAGGGAAGGATGTTGTGGGGGACCATGTCAAAGGCCTTACAGAAGCCCAGCTAGATGACATCCGTAGCTCTGCCCTTGTCCATGATGTAGTCACCCCGTCCTAGAAGGCCACGAGGATGGTCAGGCAGGACTTGCCCTTGGTGAAGCCACGCTGGCTGCTCGAATCACCTCCCTGTCCTCCGTGTGCCTCCGCACAGCTTCGAGGAGGATCTGTTCCGTGATCCTCCCAGGCACAGAGGTGAGGCTGACGGGTCGGTAGTTCCCAGGGGCCTCCTTTCTGCCCTTTTTAAAGATGGGTGCAGTGGTTCCCTTTTTGCAGGCAGCGGGGACTTCCCCTGACTGCCGTGACTTTTCAGATATCCTGGAGAGTGGCTTGGAAACAACATCAGCCAGTTCCCTCAGGACTCTGGGATGGAGCTCGTCAGGTCCCACAGGCTTAGGTATGTTCAGTTCCCCAGAGGGTCCTGAACCTGATCTTCTCTCACAGCGGGAGGGACTTTGCTCCCCCAGTGCCTGCCTTGCGGTGCATCCACTCGAGAGGTGTGGGAAGAGAGGCTGCCAGGGAAGACTGAGACAGAAAAGTTGTTGAGTACCTCAGCCTTCTCCTTGTCTGCTGTTACTAGTTTGTCGGTGTTGCTCATCAGGGGGATGCACTTTCTTTGACCTTCCTTTTCGGGCTGACGTACCTGTAGAAGCTCTCCTTATTCTTTGCATCCCTTCCCAAGTTCCTCTCAAGCCACCTCTTGGTTTTCCTCACCCCATCCCTACACAACCAGGCAGCGTTGCTCTACTCACCTGAGCTCTAAAGCTGGAGAGCTTTAGAGTGAGGTGGTCTAAAGCTGCACAAGGTTTGCCTGGGATTTTATCAGAGCTCGAACTGAACTTGGTTTCATCCGAGATGCTGTTCCGATATCACGTACTTTGGCATTTCTGCTTTATGCCTCTGCTCTCTTCCAAGCCTCCCAGACATCTCCTTCTGAGATGTTCACGTCTGTGTACCTCTGAGGAATGCTCTCCTGCTCTGCATCAGCCTTAGGAGTCATGAATGCACATGCACTTCTCACCTGGAGAAACTTAGAGTGCACATGGGGAATGCAGACTGTTTTCCACACGTGTGTTATTTGGTATTTAGGAACAAGACAGCACCAAGGAGGCGCTGGGAGTGGGTGAAGAGATTCTCAGTGACAGTGGGCAGCCAGCCTGTATGTGTGCCTCATGTCACTTAACCCATCAAACCAAGCTGTCAAAGGGGAACAAATAAAGGCAAAAGATGAAAGAGAACAGCCATATCATGTCATATAACATTAAGGGCTGGTCCTCTTCTTGCTTTTGCTTGATTTATGTCACTGTGGTCCATTTTCTCCAGATTTTTTTTGGTTGTTATCATAGACATGACAGAAAAATCAGATATATATATCCATACTACAGCAGAGTAACATCTTTAGTTCTTGGGCCCCAGGAAACCATGCTCCTTTCAAAGCCCGATGATATGTACCTGTACCTGGGTACCCACTTTTAAAACTGCTGGGGACTGTGTGAACCATCTGTGCACTGGACCGTCTGTGGGACTAATTTACACATTGAGTTTGACAAGTACATCTGGCTTTTAAAAAACAGCTGAAGTCCCAGACTTAAAGAGCTGAGAAACAAGTGCTTGAACCCATACCTTCTAATAAAATGTAATTCCTTTAACCCGAGAAAACCCTCAGATTTTGCAGTCTTCACTGCTCCCTCGTGAGACTCTTCAAAAATGTGTTTATACAGGAAAAAGGGTCATAAAGATTGACAGTGGAGACTTCTCTTCAGAAGGTATGTCTGCTCTGGAAAGATAAGGACTAGAATTATATTCAGCAGTTACAATCCCAGGTCCTCTACACAAGGCACGATACCTGTTTATGAAGCTTAGCTGAGAAATCAAATACTTAGTTCAGTGCAATGGAGGCCAGGGTGCACGCACAGAGTGAACCAGACTGGGGCATCCTAAGGTCATCCCTGCTCAGTTTAAAAGTGGTTTGGCAGCTTAGCTATATGCTGGCAAAGAATCAGTTCCTTCATTTTTGGTTTCTGTGTCTACTACACTTTCCATTATCTTAACTTAGAATTAAATTAGGCAGGACACTACCTAATCATGCTTCCAGTCATGATGAGCAAAGCATTTCATTTTCTCTAAAAATTCACTTCGCCTTCTTTGTTCCTCATGAAGCACTGTGCTGAGACACCAAGTGGGACTGACTGGGTGATTAAGGGTCATTCTCTGTGCGTGAGGGTAGAAAAAATGGGTCTGTAGGAATCAAAAAAGATTGACAGATCACCCCGTCACTGCAGCCACGCTCCATGTTTTACACAGCCGGAATCCCTGGCAGCTGGAGCATTTAGTTCCAATTCTGTGCCTGTCACTCTTTACTTTTTAGTGGCTGCATAAAAGTTTAACTTGAAGTATTGAGTGAGCCTGACTAACCTCTCTTTTTCATAATAGAAGTTTATAAGCCATAAACATAAAAGCATTGAAATTGCTGGGTTTTGCTGAGAAATGAATGCATTAGTTTAATGTGGCTAGACTGTGTTTGAATGAAACCAAGTTCACTGACTAACAAACTCAAAATTGTTTATGCTGGATAATGAGATGAGCTGGTCTGGAGCGGGGTGGAAGAGTGACTAAACGATCTTGTGACAGAGCCAGAAGTTTGAATTTGAGTGTTGTTCTGCCTTACACAATGATTACATCCAGCCGAGTCTCATCCTTCAGCCTGAAAATCAAAAAAGATTGCTGGTCACGATGCTGTCACGTCGCTTCCTTGCATGCTGCTGCTACAGAGCTCGGCTTGGCTTAATCCTGGCGACTTGACAGACGACTTTGTCTTTGCACCCGTGGCCCCGTGAGGTAGGTGGCAGATGCAGAGGTATGCTCCAGCCTTCTCTGAGCTCTACCTGCTCAGCGCCATAGAGTGTATCCTCCAGCACTGCCACGGGTGCTTTGTGCTTCTGACAAAGGGTTGAAGAGTTTTGAGGGGTTGTTGTGTTCGCATAAACTTGTGACTGATGCTCTCCGAGGTTACTAGTTTATTGTAGACCTACGGAGGTAAGTCTCGGAAATAAGTAACTAAACACGTTCCCGCCCTTAGCTATTGAACTGGAGTGTTCAGTGGACCTCGGGCTGACCTGGCACCCAGTTCTGAGAGACTCTTCCCACTGATGCGGAATGCAACAAGTGCCATCGCCAGAGGGTTCTCACTTTCAACAAGTGGACCCGGGTTACTTTGCCCCTGCCGCCCTACACCAGGTATCTCCCTCTGGTTTGCCGCAGAATAAATATAAACGCAACCTCTGTATTAAGGCATGATAAATGAACAGTGTTAAAGTAGTTGTACCTTGCCGTTTTTGTTTGGTCCATGTCTGTAACAACAAATAAGTATCAGTAAATGAAGCCTCATCCTGCTTTGCATAAAAATTGCAAAGCTACTATGTGCATTTACTTTTCTTAGTTATTTAAATATAGGAAATTCTCATCCGTCCTGTTGTGGGGAGGGACAGGGGGAGCTTTTTAGAGAATCTCATGGTATTGTCAGCCTCACTAAGTTCTGGTTGTTTTGGAGGCTGGTTGGACTGGCTGAATCCCCACTGCGCCCTGTGCTGGCTGGTGTTGGCTCTGAGGTGGTGTTTTAATTGTTCAGGCTTCTTGGTTTTCTGTGCGCTCCTTGTATCCTTTGGGTCTCGCTCAGCTTTGATGCTCTTGTCATTGTTTTTACACCTTTCCTCCTTACTCCTCTTCCCTTTCCGACTTCCTTTTGTCCGTGAGGGAAGACAAATGAGATCTGTTGGGAGGTTGCAGGGAAGGAGCTGTTTGGGACTGACAGAGCTATTGGGAGTGCTGCTATACGGTTCCCTACAGTGCCCTGAAGCTGCTGGATTTTTGTTTTGTTTGTCGGTAAGATCCATCTACAGACAACTGGGTAGTTGAGCCTTCCAGCTCGCATCCTTCTTGCGGTTTTGCAGTGATGTGGTGGCACAGAAGTACCACGGTGTGGGCAGAGCCTGTGCCTGTTCGAGAAGGTTGTTATCCTGATGCCAGCTGAGGCACGTACGAGTTTGGACACAGAGACCTTTATTTCTTAGCGATTGTACTGAGAGTGCCCTTACAGTGTCACGTGTTTTGACACTAGCAGTGGAAAAGTTCCTGTTTTATTCCTAATCATTTGGGGCATCTCTGCTCCTCCCTATCTTCAGTGCAGTGCTTCATGTCAAGTAACGGGACTTTTCCAGGACTTGTTCCCAGCACTGATCTCCTGCTGCTTCACTACATATTGTTTGTAAAATCCCTTACCCCAGCAATTCTTGTATAAAGTCTGTAAATTTGTATTCGGGAGAGGCTCTCTGGGGCTGAATACGATAAATCAGGACTGGGGTTGATGTTCCAAACCAACTGAATTTGGACCTGAAAGGAACCTACCACCCGAGAGAAACTCAGGTTCATAAATAACTGTGATTTTAAGAGTCAGAAGATTTTTGAGCATTATATGTCAAAAGAAGTCGTCTGATGCCCTAATGAGGCAAAGATTTCTCTTCTGTCCTGTCCAATAACTGTATTTGTTGGCTCAAGTAATACCATTTCCCAAAGATATTAAGGTAGAGATTGCATGAGAGAGGTTACTACAACCTTAGCTCACAAGCAAGGGAGACTTTAAGCTTAGAATAAGGAATAGTGCAGCTAGAGGGCTCTTTAGTCCAGATGTGATTGAATTTTTATGCCACTTTATTATTTCAAGTTGTCTAATAGCAGGTGTGTGTCTCCAGTTGTTTGTGCCTGTACGTTTTAGGGACATGCAGGCTACACAGTCAGTAGCTTGGCCTGGTTCACAACTCCCACACTCATGTAGCCTTTTAGGGCTCATCACCCAGTGTGCTCGCTAACCTCTGGCCTGTAGAACACAGTGAACACTTCCTTTTAGCTTAGGCTCAGAGCTGATTTTAAAATGCAAATGCAAATACAAAGCTTCTCCCAGGAGCATCATCTCCATAAATTGTTACTGAAGTGCCAAACCTAAAGCTGGCAGTGTAAAATACAGGTGCTTGTCTTTATTCCTGAAGGAATTCCTCACAATTTATGCATTTCTTTTAAAAATGCTCTTTGATGAGCAGCTAGACAGCACAGCAGAAGGTTTCTCTCCTTGGATAAGCTTGTTATTCATTCACCTCGTAACATGTTTATAAATAAATAATTCAAATAATAACATTGACCTCACCGTAAAAGGTCTATTTTTACACTGAATAAATTGGGGGGATTTTGCTGTTTATTTGTTTTGGTGTTTACACTTGTGATTTCCCTTTGAGTTTCACAAGAAAACAGACCACACAAAGTTCAATGCTGCCATCTCGTGCTGTACAGCAAAACATGGACTAGCTTGAATTTAAAAGGGTATTTTTGATGTTACAGAAATTCATCTACTCACAGCTATTCAAATATAGACGTCTACTGCTGCATGATCTGAATAGCTATTTGGTGTCCCCTGGCTGGTTCGGCTTGGTTTTCATCATCTCTCTTGGGAGCTGAGACATTGATTCACATACAGCTACATCAAAGCAAGGTGTCTGAATAGCGAGCTAAGCCCCCTTTAGTCAACAAAATGAAAATTATTTCCTGAAAGGAGCCAGCATCACACCACAGATCATTTCTTAACATTTCCCGTCAAGCCCTGGATGGAGGGGAGGGAGGAAATGGCAAAACCAGGGTCACGCCACAAGCCCTGCATGGGTGCGCTCAGCTTTCTCCTGTAGATTTGTACATGGCAGCACCTTGCCTACGAGCCAACTCACTTTCCAGAGATGCTCTTACCGAAGTGCACTTGGGAGAATTCATAGAGAAACAGTTAGGTTAGTGTGTTGACTTGCACTGAAGCAATAAAACTCAGGCTCAGGGTGAAGCTTGGAGGATTTGGGTGATTCTGGCTTGATCCAGCTCCCAGCTATCCCTCAAGTCCGGATTTGTGCTGGGACATGGTTATGACTGGTCCGAGCCTCCCTTTGGGCATACTGCCTTCCTCCTACCCTCTTCTCCACTGCACCATCCACAGCCCACTTGCTTTGCTCTCATCAGCGATCCCTTTCCCACCTCCCGCACTCTCAGCATGTTACTGAGCATCCGTGCTTTGTCCTGCTCTCAAAATGTGGGCCCCTGTTGTTGGGTTTTCGGGGACCTTGGCGTTATCAGGAACGAGCCCTGGGTTGTGCTGATATCAAACAAATCTTCCAGGAGCAGTCTAGCCTTAAGATTGATGTTTCCTTTCAGTCAAAATAAAGATTAGCTTAGCTAGAAATAATACCTTTCTGTTTTTCTTTCTCTCCTAAAGGTCTCAAGCAACTCGTTTCCGCTGGCACCAGCCTGCTCCTTTCGATAAGCAGCAAACGTGGGCGATGTCTGCCCCGGGGGTGGCTGCAGAGACGTGTGCGTGGCCATGGGAACTCTGCACAAGGCAACTGTGTGTAAGTGCCATTTGTCCCCAGTCCTGCCCAGCGCTGCAGCATTTCACCCCTCTGCTGTCATTTTAACACATTTTCAGGAAAGACTTTGATACAATTTTTAAAAGGAAGGTGGATTTTGCTGTCAAAACTGAGCAGGGCACCAGGACTTCCTGGGAATAGAAATAACGAGAGGAAGGGTAAGTGGGGGGTTGGCTCTGCCAGCCCTCTGCCTGTGCACATGGCAGGGGCGACGCTGCCAGTCCTTTCCTCAGTGCAGGGCATCACCTCTGCTGTTGTCTGTGCTGCATGTTGGCTTGAGTTTGAACACCCCTCTAGGGACATACAGTCCTGGAGCTTCCCAGAAGGTTCCTCCTTATTGCTGAGGGGTTTCACGCCGTGTCCCCGCGCCCTCATCCTGGTGCTGGGTGCAGAGGGCCTGGGCTGGAGGTGGGAAGCATCCATGAAGCAAAAGGATATTGTGCCTGTTCTTCATGAGGCCAGATTTTGCCTTGGGACTGGTGTTTGTTGGCTTGATGCCTCTGATCCATGGCAGGGTTTGCCGGAGGAGGCAGACTGGCTTGGTCCTCAAACTGTCTGTAGAGCACCTACACAGAGCCCTGCAAAGCTGACAGCAACCACATCTCCCCAGCTTGGTCTGCCTGGCAACAGAAAAATACCTTCCAGGTGGATGTATTGCTTTTTTCCAGCCACAAATGGTAACAGAAATGGGAAAATGGTTGTATAATTGTGCTTTGACTACGTTTGTTAGGAATACATTCCACTGCAGCACAGACATACTCTCGTGTTGTTCTCTGTCCTGCCAGCGCTGAAGTACCAAGGCGTGATCTCCCTGGTGAGATCTGCAGAGCAGCAGAACCCATTGCCATGCTGTTAGCCAATCTTTGACATGTTGGAAGAAGTTTTTTCAGAGGAGAAAAAAAAAACAGACTATATAAAGAACAGGAAAGTATTCATCCACTCAAATTTTACAGACACTTACTTAAAATTTAACTTTAGCAGGACATTCTTAGGCTTGGCACATTCTCTTAGGTTCATCTATCCAAGTACAATGTGTTTCACTGATTCTGCTCCCTGCTGGAGTGTACCCTGTGTTAGCAGCTTGAACGATACATAACCGTGACCTTCCTGAAGTCATTTTTGTTTCATATTAACTACGAAAAGTGGCAGATGTTTGAAACCCCCACATACCAGTTGTGTGCCAGTAAATGATGCAGACAGTCTCCGTGCAGAATAAGATGGCACCTCAATGTGGAATAACGTGGCGCTGATGGAACCTCCGTGCAGAGCCTTTGCCAGCTGAATTTTGCATTTGTTTTCTTCTGCAGCTGCGACGAGCCAGAGACCCCCCTTCTGACACAGCTGAGAGAGAACTGCAGCCGCTCGCCATGGAACCAGAACTGGCTGGGGCTGGACGGGGGCGCACGGAGCAGAGGCTGCGGGGCGGCGCCTCTCGAGGGCTCTTCACTTCAGCGTGGGGGCCAATTCGCTCCCTCTGGCAGTATGAACGGGAAGGATTTAAAAAGTTAACTAAATAGCAAGGTGTTAAAAAATATCAGCATTACATATTAAACATATAACATGGAGAAACGACTGATGTCCTTTCCTAGCTGAAGGTCAGAGTCAGCAGCTCCTACAGACTAGGGCCAGGCAGAACCACTCCAGGAAAGCAGCTGCTCTGTCCCTGGCCGTGCTGCACCAGAACCCTGAGGCAGAGCGTGTGTCCCTCCTGAAAGGAGCCACAGAGGGGCCTCTGGGGGTGGAGCTGGTCCATTAAAGCCCAGTCTAAGTGTGCAGACGTTCAGTTCCACTCGCTCACAACAGCCTCTCATAGCACTGGGAACCTCCAGAGACCAGAGTTTGGTGCGGCTGCTTGCCAGACCGCAAAGGTGAGTTAATACCCAGCTACCTGCGTGGGTATAACGTGCACTTGGCCCTTGGAAATACATCTGTGCACAGCCTCGTCCTTCAGGTATTCACTGCTGGATTTTTTCAGAGTAAAACTTCCTGGTTTAGCTGCCTGCGTAGGTAAATAACCCAGGCTGCTGCTGGATTACAGTTTGCTTACCCATAACCTCGGGATTATAAAAATGACAAAATAGCATTTTAGAAACATGTAAAAATGATGCTTGTAGATCTCTGCCATGAAAATGTAGAACTGCGTTCAAACTGATGTGAGTTTTCTACAATTAACAGAAACGTGACATTCCCACTTCCTTCCCGTAGGACTAAGTCGGCACCGCTGAGGAATAGACGAAGCCATGGAGATGGATGATGGTGCTGAGCTGGTGATGGGTCGCATAAATGGAGCCATTAGCACCTCATCAGCGATTCATTAATTCCGCCTGGAAAACCTGGTGTTTCCCACTGGAAGCCCGGATTTTTGTAACTCTCGTATTGGGAAGAAAGGGGAATACAGCTCTTGTAAAGCTGGAGGTTCAAGTACCAACGTGTATAAATGCACAACAGGACTCTCTCAGATGGACATAACAGGGAAGTACGTTTATTACTCTGGTGTAGCTTTACCTTTGTTACAATTAGTGCAATTTTGTACAGTTTTGAAGGTTTTACAACGTGAAGTTATAACAATAGAGACTGCATAGTCTGACACTTTTTAGGTTCATAAACTTTGCCAGTCAACACCAGCCAACGTATTTTTCATGGCTTTTAAGGGCTGCAGCCGGATGTTAGTTACAGGGGACTTGAACCTCCGCAGTGCAGAATTCATCCAGTTTTATTTCATGTGTGGAAATAACTCCTCGTAACCACAGCCAAGGCGTGCTGCTGGAGTGTTCCATGAGCGGTGGGATCACCTGGAGCCTCGTCATGGAGATTTTCTCTGATCAGTTCAGCAAGCCTGGGTTTGTACCTTCTCTGACAAGAGATGTAAGTGTACTATCGACTGCTGTTGTAATGGAAATAAGGAAATTGTACCGGAACATTTCTATCTGCTGAATGGCTCTAGGCTGAAAGAAGTGAACAACTGGATGTAAAAATGTAAAAATGATCAGAACAGTTGCAGAGGCGAGGAGCAAAGCGGTGTCCTGTGTCCAGCCTCAAGAGGAGGAGGAAGGAGGATGGCCGGGAGGAGGATGGCCGGGAGGAGGAGGGGGAGGAGGAGGAGGGGTAGGAGTAGGAGAGGTAGGAGGAGGAGGGGTAGGAGTAGGAGGACGGGGGAAGAAGGGGAGGATAAAGGGGAGGATGAGGGGAATGGGGAGGGGAATGGGGAGAGGAAGGAAGGGGGGAGGGGGAGTAGGAGTGGAAGGACGAGAAGGAGGGGGATTAGGAGTGGAAGGAGGAGGGGGAGTAGGAGTGGAAGGAGGAGGGAGAGTAGGAGGGGGAGTAGGAGTGGAAGGAGGAGGGAGAGTAGGAGGGGGAGTAGGAGTGGAAGGAGGAGGGAGAGTAGGAGGGGGAAGAGGAGCAGGAGGAGGAGGGGGAGTAGGAGTGGAAGGAGGAGGAGCAGGAGAAGAAGGGGAAGGAGGAGGGAGAGTAGGAGGGGGAGTAGGAGTGGAAGGAGGAGGGAGAGTAGGAGGGGGAAGAGGAGCAGGAGGAGGAGGGGGAAGAGGAGGGGGAGTAGGAGTGGAAGGAGGAGGAGCAGGAGAAGAAGGGGAAGGAGGAGGGAGAGTAGGAGGGGGAGTAGGAGTGGAAGGAGGAGGGAGACTAGGAGGGGGAAGAGGAGCAGGAGGAGGAGGGGGAAGAGGAGGGGGAGTAGGAGTGGAAGGAGGAGGAGCAGGAGAAGAAGGGGAAGGAGGAGGGAGAGTAGGAGGGGGAGGAGGAGGGGGAGGAGGAGTGGAAGGAGGAGGGAGAGTAGGAGGGGGAGTAGGAGTGGAAGGAGGGAGTGTAGGAGGGGGAAGAGGAGCAGGAGGAGGAGGGGGATTAGGAGTGGAAGGAGGAGGGAGAGTAGGAGGGGGAGGAGGAGGGGGAGTAGGAGTGGAAGGAGGAGGAGCAGGAGTAGAAGGGGGAGGAGGAGCAGGAGTAGAAGGGGAAGGAGGAGGAGGAGGAGGAAGAGGACGAATTAAAACATAAGGAGAAAGCGGAAGGCGAGCAGGAGGAGGGTGAGGAGATGAAGGCCCGCAGGAGGAGGAGGAGGGGGATGGCTCCTGGCGGCAGGTGGGGCAGAGCCAGCGGTACCCGGTGGGGAGAAACACGCCCAGGAAGAGGCTCTGGCAGCCGGTGCAGCACCTAGGGGGGGAGGGGGGGGGTTATTCCCAGGCCTTCTGGGGGGTCCCAAACGGTTGGAACCCCCCAGAAAAGGGCCCCAAGATCTTGGGGGACAACCCCCAGCCCCCTCCCCCACTCACACTGCTATGTCCTCCTGGGGGGGGTCCGGGGGGGACCACTTGTGGGTGCGCCGGGGCAGGGGGGGGTCGCACCTGGGGGGGATGTGGGGTGGGGGTTATTCCCAGGCCTTTTGGGGGGTCCCAACTGGTTGGAACCCCCTAGAAAAGGGCCCCAACATCTTGGGGGACACCCCCCCTCCCCCCAGCCCCCCTCCCCCACTCACATTGCCATGTCCTCCTGGGGGGGGTCCGGGGGGGACCGCTTGCAGGTGGGCCGGGGGAGGGGGGGATGTGGGGTCTGAGCCCGTGGGGGCGGGGCCTCGGCCGCTGTCGCCCCGCCCACTTGCTCCTCCGGGCCGGGGGGGGGCGCTCCGCAGGGGGCTCTGCCAGCAGGTGCCATTTGGCGTGATTCCTGCCCGGGGGGGAGAGAAAATGAGGGGTTATGGGGGGGATGGGACATTTTGGGGACCCCCCGTTGTCAAACCCCCATCAACAACCCCCCAATATCCCCCCCAACAATTTGGGGAACCCCCACCCTCCCAATTTAACGTGATCACCCCCCCCATACTGACGACCCCCCTGTTGTCCACCCTAATTTAGGGCCCCCCACTCCCCCCCATTTTGGGGGGCCCCCTTATTTCACCCCCATATTGAAGACCCCCACAATTTTGGGGTGTCCCCCCCAGCTTGGACCCCCTCAATCCCTCCCATTTTGGGGACCCCTCCCCCAATTTGCCCTCCCCCCTTCATTCCCTGCCAGTTTGGGGGACCCCCCTTCCCTTCCCCATTTTGCTGACCCCTTATTTTGGGGACCCCCCATCCCCCCCTTAATTTGGGGCCCCCCAATAACCCCCGCCCCCCCAATTTTGGGTTACCCTCCAATACGGGGGTGCCCCCCCCAATCCCCCCCACCCCCCTGTGTTGCTCTACGGGAGGTTCACCCCACACACAATTTTGGGGTCTCTTGACTTTTTGGGGCTTTCCCACGAGTCTGGGGGACTCCCCAGAGTTTTGGGGACCTCTCTGGGGTTTTGGGGGACCCCCCCGTACCTTGGGGGGCCTGGAGCACTCCAGCCCTCGCTTAAAATCAAAGTTCCTGAGGTCGTGGCTGGGGCCCAGGAACCAGCTGAGCTCATTTTTACTCCGCAGGATCTCCCCTGTGGGGCTGCAGGGGGGACCCTAAAATCGGGGAGCGGTCCCCGACATCCCGAGGGGGGGTTGCTGACTCAGGGAGGGACCTCCAAAGCCAAGGGGAAGCAGCGGGAGGAACAGGAAGAGGAGGGTGGGGGGTGAAATCAAGGAGGAAAAATGGGGAGGGGGGTGTCCCCCAAGATTGGAGGGGGGGGCCAGCAGACCCCAGGGGACTCCAAAGTAACACCAGGGACCCCGAAATGGCCTGCGAGGCGTTTGAAAGACTGGGGGGGAGCTTGAAACTGATATTGAGGGCTGGGGGGGACTTGAAGCTGATATTGAGGAGTGGGTGGGGCACTGCTGGGAGGGGGAGGGAACCCCAGAATGGTGGCAGGGGGCTCAAAGTGGCATCTGGGACTGGAAGGATGATGCGGGGGGGGGGTAACAGGGTGGTCCAAGCTTAGGGGGGAGCCCCAAGACTGGGAGGAGGCGGGACCTAGAGTGGGGGGCGGGGCTTACACAACGGCGGGGGCAGGGTAGAGGTAGCCCCACCCCCAAGGGCAGCTTGTGAGGGGACTCCCTGGTCTAATTTTGGGGGGAAGGGGGGGATCTTCGGCTGGAGTGGGATGGGGGGGATGGGGGGGATGGGGGTCCCAGCCCCCCCCGGGGGGAGGGGTACCTCTGGTACTGGATGTCCACGCGGCCGCGGGAGGCTCCGGATTTGCGGACAGTTACCCGGCGCTTCCAGCCGGGCCCCAGGGCGGGGCAGTCCCCCCAGTCCTCTGACATATTGCCCGGGGGGGGCTACTGCGGGGGGGAGGGGCGGGGTCAGCACCCCCCACATCCCCCCAGGACAGGGCGGAGGACGCAGCCAGCGCCTGAGGCCCCGCCCCTTCCCCAGGCCCCGCCCCCAAACCCGACCAGGCCACGCCCCCTCCCGCGGCAGCCGCTCTCCCTTCGGAACTGCCCCCCCCGGACACCCCCAAATCCCCCCCAAAGACCCCAAAACTCTCCCTCCCCCCTCCCAACCCGCCCCCTTGCCCCCCAACCCCGGTCCCCCCCCAACACCCCCCCCAAACCGCGCCCGTCCCGCACACAGACACCCCCCGCCCCCCCCCCCGTTTTCCCTCACAACCGCCCCCCCCCCGCGGCCTTTCCCCCCTCCCAACGCGCCCCCCCCCGGCCCAGCCCCCCCAGGCCGCCCCTCTCCCGCACTTCTCTCCCCTCCCAGCGCCCCCCCCCGGCCCAGCCCCCCCAGGCCGCCCCTCTCCCGCACTTCTCTCCCCTCCCAGCGCCCCCCCCCCCGGCCCAGCCCCCCCAGGCCGCCCCTCTCCCGCACTTCTCTCCCCTCCCAGCGCCGCCCCCCCGCCGGTCCCGGCCCCACCGCTCCCGGGGCAGCCAACGGCCGGCGCGAGGCAGCGCTCGGGGGCCGACAGGGGACAGCGGGGGCGATGAAACTCGGAGCGGGGGTTCCCCAAATGGGGGGGATCATGAGGGGTCGCTGATTGGGCCCACAGGGACACCCCCGCTCTGGAGGAGCCAGTGGGGGCGGGGGCGACAGCGGCCGAGGAACCGCCGCCGCCGGCGCTGACCCCGCCCCCCTCGCGCACCCACACGCGGCCTCCCCCGCGCACCCACACGCGCCCCCCGGAGGACATGGGGAGGGGAGGGTGTCCCTCGAGATCTTGGGGCCCTTTTCTGGGGGGTTCCAACCGTTTGGGACCCCCCAAAAGGCCTGGGAATACCCCCCCACACCCCCCCCAGGTGTTGCACCGGCTGCCAGCGCCTCTTGCTGGGGGTGACGCTGCCCCCCCGGTGCCGCTGGCTCTGCCCCCCCTGCTGTTGTGAGCCACCCTCATCCTCCTCTGGGCCTTCCTCCCCTCCTCAGCCTCCTCTTCCTCCTCCTCCCCCTCCCCCTTCTTTTCCCTCCTCTTCTTCCTATTCCTCTTACTCTTCCTCCTTGTCCTTTTCTTCCTCCTCATACTCTTCTTCATCCTCCTCTTCCTCCTCTCCAGGCCATCCTCCCCCCCTCATCCTCCTCCTCCTCCTCCTCAGGCTGGACACAGCATGGACAGCCTTGCTCCTCACCTCTCCAACCCTCCTTCTCTCTTTCCTCTACAGAAAGACGATCAAACGTTACTGCTGGAGCTCAGAGCAGGAGAGGGGAGAGGGAGCTGAGGGGTGAGAGAGGAAGAGCAGGAAGAGCTGCGAGACCCACGGGACGTCTGTCTGTCCAGAGAGGCTTCTGCAGAGCTGACTTCAGACACGGGGAGGTCCCTTCCAGCCCAAACCGTTCTAGGATAGGATTCTAGGATTTCTCTTTGTCACAGAGGGACCGTGGCTCACAGGGGGGCTGTGCCAGATCCACCCCGTGAGTTTTTCCCAAGTGTGTCCCCAACCCCTCTCCAGTCCTGTGTCCCTTTGCCTGCTGGCTCCTCCCAGCCTCTCCCAGAGGGGATCCTCAGCACGGCCCTGAAGATCTGCACATAGGACCCCACAACAAAAACAAACCATCCAAGAGAGAAACAGGCAGTAACCATGATAAGCCCAACTTCCCTGAGGTAGGAGCGGGAGAGCTTGAGGATCTGGGGGATTTCAGAGCAGAAATGCTCTAGGGTTTTGCCTTGGTAGAATGATAATGAAAATGTGTTGGCCGTGTGCAGGAGAGCCCAGAGACACCCAGTGCCCCAGGCAGCTGCTGCATGTGGACACAAGCTCTGCTGCCCAGGAGGGTCCCTAGTGCAGGGGTTTGCAGGTGGCAACGTAGCGGTCGTAGCACATGATGGTGAGGAGAGAAAATGCTGCTGTGACCAAGAAGAGAAAGAGAAAGGCCTGGGCAGCACATCCTGAGCAGGAGATGTCCCTGGTGTCCCAGAGGGAATTGGCCACGGGTTGGGGGAGAGGGGTGGAGCTGGAGCCCAGGTGGAGGAGGGAGAGGTTGAGGAGGAAGCACGTGGGGGTGTGCAGGCGGTGGTCGCAGGCGATGGCGGTGATGATGAGGCCGTGGCCCAGGAGGGCAGCCAGGGGGATGCCCAGGAAGAGCCAGAAGTGCCAGAGCTGCAGCTCCCGTCTGTCTGTGAGTGTCAGGAGGAGGAACTCAGCGATGGAGCTGCCGTTGGACATTTGTTCACTCTCATCATGGGGGCCTGTTCACAGAGGAAAAGACATCACTAAGTTAGGACAGATTTCTCATTTCTGTCTATTCGGTTTCTCATAAAGCTGCTGGAGAACACAGAGGTGCCCTGGGAGAGCTGTGCCCTTCCGCAGGACAGGCTGCAGCCCAGCAGGACCCCACTGGGAAAGTCGAGTGTCCTAAGGACGGGGTGTCCTGAAGGGTGAACTGGCTCATTTGTACCACCCTGAGCCTGCAGAGTGCGAGGGCACACGGACATTTTACTCCCATGGAAACGTCTGCATGGCAGTGCCCACAGGGATTGCTCACGGCTGAACCCCACCCCATCCCAGAAAGTCCGGTGATACCAGCACGGGGAGCAGAGGCCGACGGGGAAATACGGAGAAATGCCACAGGGCTGCTGTGAGGAGGCAGGACAGGGACAGAGGGTCGGGCTCTGCTGGGTGGGAGAGGAGACCAGGGGGCTCCTCTGGAGTAGGTGTCTGCACTGCAGGGGATGGCAGGGAGGTGCCTGAACTCCTCCTCCCGAGGTGTTTCCAGCAGCAGCTCCCTCTTACTCTCTGCCCACGTCTCTGCTGCCTGGAGCTGTCACAGCCAGGAGCTGCTTCTCTGTCCCCAGGTCTGCTCCTGTCAGTGCTCACAGCCCCCATCCCACCTGCTGTGTGCTCAGCTCGGCCCTGCAGACCCCTCCCAGCAGCAGGGCCCTGCCCAGGGGCATCTCTGTGTGTGCAGGGGCTCAGGAGAGGCTCAGACAAGTGCTAACGAGACCTGGGGTCTGAGCCATAGAAAGTTGAAGACGCCTCTCAAGAAGTCCAAGTCAGATGCAAACTCCAAAGTTCCTTGGAGTGTTAATGGGTCCCAGTGAGGACCATTCCTGACAAAGCCTCCCCAGGGGCTGTTAGAGGCAGAGGTGACAGGTACACAAAGGCCATGTCAAGGTGGAACAGGTTCTGAGTAAACCTGGACGTTTACATTCAGCAAAAGGGCCGAGCCCAGACCCCCGGCCCCTGGGAAGGGAGATCCTGTCCCTCACATATTACTCAGGCTCTTCCTGGGGCAGTGTGAGGTGGGGATGGGCGATGCCAAGGGCAGCACTACAGTCCAGCACTTCCCAGGATCGAGAAGGGGAGGCCGTGAGACCCGGTGCTCTAAGGGGAAGGTGCTTCCTCATCGGCATCAGGGGCAGAGACAACAGCCACAGCCAAGGGGAGCAAGACCCCATCTCTGCTGGGGGATTGTCAGATGTTCTTCACCCCTCTATTGTCTCCACCACAGGCTGTCCCACCGTGTCCCACACCTGCACCTCTTTCTCTGCAGGCTGGAGACGTCCACCCAGCTACCACACTCTGCTCTCACCGCAGCATCTCCCTTCCTTTACTGAGATCTCTCCATCCTCCCTGGCTGCTCCTGGAAACACAAAGCCTGGGGCTGCTCCTGTGTCCCTCCGGGTGACTTGTTACACCTCAGCACTGCCCTTCGAGTGACATTCCTCTGTGTCCAGTCCAGGCCTCCCCAGCTGCACGTAGGGGCATTAGTTCTTTCTCATGAGGTATCTGACTACACAGAAAAGCTCCACCATCTCTGAAATCCCCCCTCAGCCACTCTCAGGCTACTCCTATAGTGCCTGGAGCCTCCACACCACTGCCCAAAGAACTCCAGGTCCCTCAGCCCCCCCCACAGGCCATGGGCACTAGGTCCCGAACCCCACCTTGGCAGAGCTTCACTCAACACTCTCCAGGTCCCCCCTACTTCTCCAAACTGGGGAGCCACACCCTGGGACGCACCCATGTGTGTGGGGCCACACCAGTGCTGAGGGGAGGGGGATGGGAACTCAGGGTGTCGGGGTGGCCCCTGCTCCTCCGAATGCAGCCCCGTAGGCAGCTGCCCTTGTTCCCTGTGTCCATCCTCTCTCTCCTGGCTCGTAGGGCATCCCTCGTAGTGCCCAGGCCCTTCTCCTCAGAGTCGCTGCTCAGCCGGGCAGGCCCCAGATGTACGGGGCTATTTGCCCCCTGCCTGTGCAGGACCGACCACTCTTCCTTGCAAAATTTCAAGTGACTTCCATTTGCTGAACCCCAGGTTTTCTCAAGGTCTCCTTGGACTGAAGATCCATTTGGTCAGCTTTTAATGTTTGTGTGCAGCTGGCTCCTCTTGACTGGGGGGTCTCTCAGAAGAGAACAACGTGAGGAGTTGAAGGGTACTACAAATACCCCCTGCTAGAGGAACTCTGGCTCTTGAGGGGCTGGTACTGATACGGCCATGAGGCTGGGCCCGGAGGGGAAGCTGCCCTTTATGGGGGAGAGCAGCAGGAACGTGTGGAGCTCTGCCTGGGGATGGAGGATGAACCAGCTGAGGGGTCTCAGGCAACACTGTGGTGGGCGGATGTCTGGTACAGACTCCCTGATGAGGAAGAGGAAGTAGATGGACCTTCTTCATTCAACTGGAAGAAGCCCTGGTCCTCATGGCGGACATGAACTATCCCAATATTTGCTGAAGAGGCAACACAGCAAAGTGAAAGTCATCCAGGAGGTTTCTGGAGTTCAGTGACATCATCCTCCTGACAAGGGTGACTGAGGAGGCAGTGAGGGGAGGTGTCCTGCAGGAAATCAGACTTAGGGACAAGGAGGAGCCGGTCAGGGGTGTAACAATCAGGGGTGAGAAAGGAGAGTTGAGGCTCCTGAGAGAAGGGAAGAAGGCAAAGAGCAGGACTTCAGGAGAGCAGGCTCTGGCCTGCTGGGGAACCTGCCCGGAAGAATCCCATGGCATACAACACTGAAGGAAGAGGGGAGAGCTGTTGGATGGTCAAGGATCTCCTCTGCCAGCTCCAGAACAGCACACCCAGACATGCAGGAAGTGAAGCAACATGGCAGGAGGCTGGTGTGGATGAGGAAGAAGCTCCTGACAAAACTCAAGCGTGAAGAGGCAGCCCAGGGAAGGTGGAAGCTGGCTGCCTTCCAGCCTCAGTGGTTCTGTGACTGCTGGAGAGAGACACGGCGGGGGGTGTGGCAGGGAGGTTGGGAGTACTGGAGGGATGGGGGGATCCCAGGGCCAGCTCCTGGACAGCTGGAGAGTCTAAGCTCAGCTCCTGGAGAGATCACTACCGGACGTGTGTCTATCTAGGGCTGTTTGCCACTGCCACAGCCCAGCATACAAACAGCCCAAACCTCGCTTCTCCTTTCTCCACTGACAGTGGTTGTGCTCGGCCTGCAGACCTCCCGGGGTCCCTCCAGGATGGGTGACGCTGCATTTCCTTCCACCACAGCTCTTCCCTTGATGACGACGGGGACAGCACTCACGTTCCCCATGCCCATGGAAGCCAGCAGGCGTAAGTTTGGAGCGATCAATACGGACTTTTTTGTCCCCTGAAGTCACTGACGCAGGGCTGCTCAGCAGGGAACCTCCGATGCAGGTTTCATCCTACCTGAGCTTAACCTTTGGTTTTCTTCCTCCTTCTTTTCCCTCCCAAGTTCTTCTCTTTGATCACCCTCCTACACTCCCTACAAACAGCCCAACTCTGCTCTTTCCCCACTGCCCCTGGCTTTGCTTGCTTCGTGCTCTCAAATATTGTTTCTAAGAGGGTTCTCGTGTTGATTCCTGCCTTGCTCAGCACAAAACCAGCAACTCCTTTTATTAGCTGTGGTGTCCTGCAGTTTCTTATCCTGTGATCTGGTGTTGATGGCTCACCACAATCAGGGTGAGTCACCTGCACACAAACATTAACAGCTCGCAGAATGGAGCTTCAGTCCAGGAGGCCTTTGAGAATCTCTGGGATTTGGCCAATAGAAACTTCTGAAGATTTACAGGAAGTGGCCAGTCCTGCATCGGGGGTAAAAATAACCTCTATTGATCCCAAGGTGTAAGAAATCAGGAAAGGAAGGCAAGAGACAGGCATGGCTGAGTGGAGACCTGCTGGTCAAAGTGAAGGGCAAGAGGGAAATGCACAGGCAGTGGCAGCAGGGGCAGGTACCCTGGGATGAGCAGAGCAACTACTCATGTAGTAGGGATGGGGTGAGGAAAACCAAGAGGTGGCTTGAGAGGAACTTGGGAAGGGATGCAAAGAATAAGGAGAGCTTCTACAGGTACGTCAGCCCGAAAAGGAAGGTCAAAGAAAGTGCATCCCCCTGATGAGCAACACCGACAAACTAGTAACAGCAGACAAGGAGAAGGCTGAGGTACTCAACAACTTTTCTGTCTCAGTCTTCCCTGGCAGCCTCTCTTCCCACACCTCTCGAGTGGATGCACCGCAAGGCAGGCACTGGGGGAGCAAAGTCCCTCCCGCTGTGAGAGAAGATCAGGTTCAGGACCCTCTGGGGAACTGAACATACCTAAGCCTGTGGGACCTGACGAGCTCCATCCCAGAGTCCTGAGGGAACTGGCTGATGTTGTTTCCAAGCCACTCTCCAGGATATCTGAAAAGTCACGGCAGTCAGGGGAAGTCCCCGCTGCCTGCAAAAAGGGAACCACTGCACCCATCTTTAAAAAGGGCAGAAAGGAGGCCCCTGGGAACTACCGACCCGTCAGCCTCACCTCTGTGCCTGGGAGGATCACGGAACAGATCCTCCTCGAAGCTGTGCGGAGGCACACGGAGGACAGGGAGGTGATTCGAGCAGCCAGCGTGGCTTCACCAAGGGCAAGTCCTGCCTGACCATCCTCGTGGCCTTCTAGGACGGGGTGACTACATCATGGACAAGGGCAGAGCTACGGATGTCATCTAGCTGGGCTTCTGTAAGGCCTTTGACATGGTCCCCCACAACATCCTTCCCTCAAAATTGCAGACATCTGGATTTGATGGGCTATTTGGGGTCCATACTGGGACCAGTACTGCTCAATATCCTCCTCAATGACACGGACGGTGGGACCGAGCGCACCCTCGGCACGTTTGCAGATGACACCCAGCTGAGTGGTGCGGTTGACACTCCCGAGGGACGGGATGCCATCCCGAGGGACCTGGACAAGCTGGAGAATCGTGCCCATGTGAACCTCGTGAGGTTCAACAAGGCCAAGGGCAAGGTCCTGCACCTGGGTCAAGGCAACCCCCGCTATCAGCTGCGGAGGACGCAGGGCTACTGGGGGATGAGAAGTGGAACGTAAGCCAACGATGTGCCCTTGCTGCCCAGAAAGCCAACCGTGCCCCGGGCTGCATCAAGAGAAGCGTGGCCGACCTGTCGAGGGAGGGGATTCTCCCCCTCTATTCCACTCTGGTGACACCCCCCTGCAGTGCTGGCTCCAGCTCTGGGGCCCCCAGCCTAAGAAGGACACAGACCTGCTCGAGCGGGTCCCGAGGAGGCCACAAAAATGATCCAAAGGCTGGAACATCTCCCCTGTGAGGACAGGCTGAGAGAGTTCAGCCTGGAGGAGAGAAGGCTCCAAGGACACCTTACTGCAGTTTTGCAAAACTTAAAGGGGGCCTAGAAGGAGATGAACAGGGAACCACCGCCCCTCCCAGAGCGGGTCCGTGCTGCCTGTCCACGCTCCTCTCCGGCCCGACACCAAACTGTGCTCTTTGGGGGTCGCTGCTCACGGGAGCCCACCAAGAAGCTGTTTCCTGCTGTGCCTCCAGAACACGGGGTGCCCCGAGGGCTGGCACCGGCTGCCCCTCGCCAGGACACCCCAGTTTGCCCTAAGCTGCCCTTGCCTGGGGCACACGGCGGGTGGGACGGGGATCTCCTCTACAGACCCCCCCGGGCTCCCTCAGACACTCTGCTCATCACCGAGGGGCAGCCAGAGAGGACGCGGGCGCTGGCAGAGGAGAGGGGACGAGGACACAGCCACGCACACGGCCGCAGAGCGTACCTTTGCTGAAGGGGCTTATTGATCGTTAGAGGGAAACGGCCCAGGGCTGATCATCTCCTCGTGCCGCTGCAGGGGAACAGGACAAGGGTGTCACCACCAGCTCCACTCCTGAAAGACAGAGCCCAAAATGTCACCCCCAGTGTCTGCTGGGACACGGGACGGGCCTTGTCCCCACCGTCTCTCTCTGCAGAGACCTGGGGAAGGAAGGAGAAGGGAATTGGAGCCCTCAAGATACCCAGGACAGGACTTGGCTCTCCTGAGACCCATGAGGCACCCAGAGCCCCTGGTCCAGGGTGTCGTTGCCCCGGGATGCCCCTACATCTCCCAGAGCCCTGCCCAGCCCTCACGGTGATCCCGGGGGTCTGGATGGCACCAGAGCCCCTGCCTGGCCTGCACGGTGACCCTCCGGGGATGCAGAGCCCCACGCAGCACACGGGAAGGCACGGGGACAGCTCTGTCCAGCTCACCCTGATGGGGACACGGGGCAGGGACAGTCCCCTCTGCCTCCCTCTCCCACACCCAAGGTCTGCCCACCCCTGAGGGCTCAGGGATCCCCCGGGACCCTTGATGGGGGTGGAGACACCCTGATGCTGCTCACCCGGACATCACCAGCACTAGCCAGGCGTTTCTGGTCCGCAGCCTCCACCAGCTCGTCACCCATCAGGGGCTGGGGAGAAAGGGAGGGTTAGGGACACGCCCGAGTGCCCTGGGAGCTATTGGGGAGGAAGGGGACAGCACTGGGGTCCTTGGGGAAGGGGCTTCTGGGACAAACGGCGTATGTGAGTCAGTGGGGTGCTGCGCAGAAAGGAGTGGGGGTCCTGGGGAAGGGACCCACCTGGGTGCGTGGCTGTGTACTGGGGCATCCTGGGGTGTACTGGGGTGTAATGGCATGGATGGGAATGCAATGGGGACCCCGGGGAAGGGGGCCTCCCTGGGAAGACACTGGGGTGCAGGGGTGTTCTCTGGGGTTGCAGTGCGGTGCACTGGGGTGTAATGGGTCACACTGGGATGCCCTGGAGTGCCGTGGCCATGGGAGGGGAGGGTCTGGGGCCAGCAGAACCCGTGGTACCCAGCTCAGCCCTCTTCACTCGCCTGATACCGATCCCCCCCTGGAGAGAGACCACGAGACCTCACTGGTCACTGGGATGTCCCCAGTCCCAGCAAGGGATGGGAGGACCAGTGTGCCCTCCAGTCCCCCACACTGGGTGCCCTCCAAGTCCACCCCACTACCTACCCCCAGGCAAGCACCTCCACTTGCTTCTAATAATGCCTGGGGAAGAAGAGCAAAGGGTGCTCTGCATTGGACCCTGGTGGGGCTGGGGCACAGGTGTCCCCAGTCCCCCCAGGCCCGTGGCTTCCCCCTGCTCTGAGCAGGAACATCCCTTCTGCACCCCCCAGCCCCATTCCTCCAAGTGTCACCTGGGAGAGCTGTCCATGCAGGGACCAGGGGCGGGGACGGCAACAAGGAGAGCGTGGGGAATTCAGGGCCTCCAAACAGGACGGGGCGGCCATGGGGCAGCCAAAGAAGGGCACTGGGGTGAATTAGTGGACCCCAAGGGACTGGGATGGGGATGTTGAAGGGCCAGGACTGTGTCAGATGGAAGTGGGGGGCAAAGAGATTCAAGTGGAGGGGACACGGGACTTCAAATGCTGTGGTTGGTGGGGACAGAAGGAAGAGGACTGCAGAGGCCAAAAACGAGGGGATTGGGAGAGGGATTGGGAGTGGGGGTTGGAGGAAGGGCATGTGGGGACACCACCACTGTGGACAGGACGAAAGGCAAAGGACTGAGGGGAAAGACAAAATGAAAGGCTTTGGAGGGATCAAAGGGAGGGCATTTGGGTACCCTAGATAGGACACGGAGGAGATCCCGGGGATGAGATGTGTGAGGGGACCAAAAGGATGGCCCGGAGATGCACAGAAGGGATGGAGGGGGGAGCACCGAGACAAGGAACTGGTTGGGACCCTTCCAGGGAGGACACAGGTCTGACCGTTCAGGGAGGAACTCGGGCTCCAGGCAGAAGAACATTAATTGTGGGGGAAGTGGGGGAAGAGACACAATTGTGGAGGGGAGAAAACTGCACTGCCCGGGGCTGGGGGAGCAGGGGAGCCTGCAGGAGCCCCTCGCTTGGGAAAGGGAGAGGCCAAGGCAAGGGGGTTCGTGCTCCCCACTACGATTCCGTTCTGCAGGAGCTGATGTCCTGCAGCCAAGAGCCAGCCCCAGCCCTGAGCCCCTCCCATGGCACTGGGGACTCACCTGAGCATCTCCCGCGGCGCACAGCAGGGTGGGGAAGAGCAGGGCCACGCCGAGCACCGCGACCTTCATCTTCCTCTGCGGTGTGGTGAGTGCTGGGGGAAGCTGGGGAAGGTGAGAATTTCCACTGCCTCACAGAAGTGACGGCAGGAAAAAGAGGGAAACTTCCAGAAGTGCTCTCAGCCCTGTTCAGAGAAGGTGGAGGAAGACAGCACGAGTAGGATTAGCTGCACGTTAGACCAACCTTGTAAAGGTCCTCGTCCATCTCCTTATCAAAACGGAAAACTCATGACATTTTACTTTCTCAATATGCTACTGTTACAAAAACACGAGCACGTCTTTTCAGATGCCGTTAAACCAGCGGACAGGATCTCCCTGAACAGCACCTTCCACGTTAAGTGGCTACCAAACGCCACCCACCTGACTGGCAGCCTGTTTTCAGCGCAGCAAGCACCACCGTAAGCCGGAGGAGTGCCTCCAGCTCCTTGGGGACACTCACACATCAGCACTTACTGACATTTTTCACCTCCTGCAACTGGAATCCAGCGGCTGGGGGCTACGTTGGGCAACCTGCGTCCCTAAACCTGATGCTGCCGCTCGCGGTGGCTCCCGGGCCGAGCCAGCGCAGGGCAGGGCTGTGCCCAGGCTCAGCGCCGCGTCCTACCACGGCAGCCCCGCGGAAATACAGCTGCAGCCTCCCGGCAGGGAAAGGAGCAACACAGGGTTCGCTCCCCAGCTCTCCAGGGTAAGTCTGGACCTAAACCGCCCCTCTCCAGCTTTACGCTCAGGTGACACGAGCCAACACCCACCCCGGACCAGGGGAACTCACAGCAGCTCCCGCGGGGACGTCACGGGGCAGCGCAGGGCAAGAGAGAAGGGGCTGGGGAACGCGCACCCGAGCCCCAACTCTGCACGCGCAGCGAGGGCTGGGACTCCTCAGAAAAGCGAAGTCGACCCTTCCCTCCTCACCTCTCCTCGTCCCAAACGCAGCTGTAAGGCCACGCGGTTCTCCAAAAGGAACGGGCCCCTCCTGGTTTGCTCAGCACGTCCCTGCGCGGTGCCACGGCCTGCGGCGCACAGGGACAACCTGGAGGGGTTTCTCCTGGAAGGGAGCGGGGTGGGGAACAAAATCAACATCATGAACAACACCACCACCACATTCAAGCCACCGCTGAGAAACAGGAAAGAAAGTGCTATAAACCCCAGGTGGAACAGTGAAGAACAACAATGAACTCAAAATTTCCCCCTGTCCCGCTTCTGCTTCCAGCCCACGCAGAGTTTCCTCAAGAATCACCAAGCGCAGGTGACAAAACAAGGGACCTGTGTGTTCAGAGCACAGGAAAGAAAACGGCTCCTCCTCAGCTGGGGCACCCTGCGACAGACCCCCACACCAGCCCAGCCAGTGCCCCTGCACACCGCCGGCTGCTGCGGCGCTGGATCTGCAGGGCCCTGCTGGAGAGCGGCCGGGCCGGGGCCTCTCCCAAGCGCTGGGCACTTTTTCTCCCAAAAAAAGCTCCACGGGAACGACACCGCCAGGGACACGCAGCAGCAGCAGCTCCGAGTCCAAACTCAGCTCCACGGACGCTGCGGGCGCACAGTGACTGAGGGTTTGTGCTGCAGCTTCACAGCGCTGCCTTCGGTCCCGCACAAGTTCTTCAGGCCAGGACAAAATCAGCAGCAACAGCGCTCGACGAGCACAAAAAGCTCTTTTCCCTCCGTCCCCCCCACGAGATGCCTGTCCCAGCCTGCACGGGCGAAGGCCACAGCTCACTGCCCTTCGGCCGCCAGCACAAACCAGCCCTTCGGCGCTGCTGTGACCAGCCCAGCCCAGCGCTGGCAGGCCCAGGGCCCAAAGGTTTCCTTTCTACGGGCAGAACTATTTCTTTCCCAGGCAACAAGAGCCCTGAAGTTTAGAATCTGCCCGAAAGCAACGACACACAACTCCGTCCTTCACCAAACCTCCCGTCTCCTAAACGGGAACCAACACACGTTCAAAGAGCCCGTCCAAGGAACCCTGCCCTCACAGACTCGCCCACGCCAACCCGGGCACTACAGTTTCAAGGTCGAAAAATTGCCCCATTTCTCTCCAGCAAGACACCCGCCTTCTTTCTGCCCATTCCCTCTCTACAGAGAGTCAGCAGTTTCATTTCCGTCAGCAACACGGAGACATCCCAGAAGAATCTGGGGAAAAAACACCACGGTAAAAACAACGGAGGGGCAAAGGTTTTAACAGTTATTTCTTCAAGAAACATCAAAATCCTGGATTTATAGAAGACTGCGCTTAACTGGTTGCAAATACTATTGGGCAAGATCCTTAACGGAAAGCTCGGCTCCCTGCAGTTCAGCTACTGCTATCAAAAACCACGAAGGAGTCGCCAGACGAAGGCGAAGACAACTCCAGGGGAACCCTTCCCTGCTTCCCAACTCCCGCCTCTCCCCCCAACACCACAAGCGGGCTGAGTCAGTTTTACTTTACTTGCACTGGGTCCAACAGCAGAGATCTGATGCCGGGGGAATTCCGTGATGGGGTAACGGCGCCCTGGACTTGCAGACTCGCAGCCTGGGCGCTGCTGCCGTTTGCCCGCGCGCAGGCAGCGCTCCAGCAGCTGCCGAGGAAGAGCGCCTGCAGGCAAAGCTGCCAGCAACGCCGACTTCCAAAGGGCAAGGTTTTTACTGATGGTCCAGTTCGAACACCAGGAGCGAAAAGCAAATTGCAGTAACTTCAGGAAAACAGCACGGGCAAAGGGATTAGACACAAACTGCACAGGGAGGGAAAAGGAAAGCTCTGAGCAGGGAGCACCGAGACTTCTGAGCCAGCCCTGACTTGAGCCGCTGAAGCCCCGTGACACAAGGTCACAGGAACACAACAGCGCTGCTCCTGAGCCCCAGCTGCCTTGAGGGTTTTACTCCTAACACGTGCCATCTGGGAGAAGGGCAATTCAGCAGTTATTATACACAACATCTACGAAGAATCAGACGAATATTCTAGGGGCAACCCTGAAAAACGCCAACCACTTTCATCTCCCAGCCCCAGAGTTCGCTGCAATCTGTATTACAGTCGCCAGCTAAAATTTAAGTCTGGCACAAATGCTACATGGAACGTACAGCCCCAGCAGAAAATAGATCATCGTTGCTTTTCCGCCTTAAAACGCCGACCTGAACCCGTGCCTGTTAACTGTGACCCGAGGCAGACGTGACCACGGCCCTTCCATCCCTCTGGAGGTGCAGGTGGGACTGAACAGGGTGGGGGCACTCGGAACAGGCTCACCCAGGCAGGCTGGGCACGGTCACCCCCACGTCTCTCCACCAGCACTTGCCAACGCTGTTCCCCTGGGGTATCCAGAGCTGCAGGCAGGGAACGGGAAAGCGGCTCCTCTAACACCAGCGTTCAGCCCAGAACTCTGCCTCCCCAGCGCCCAAACGGGACAAAACTCAAACTGGGCCCTTCTCCTCACGCCGGGTCAGAGTTTGGGACGCCAACGGGATGCCACAGCGTGGGAAAGCTCCAAGGACACAGCCTAAGGGAACCGGAGCTCCCCGGGTCTCAGGGTAATTCTAGAGCTAAAGCTGGGACAGACATCAACTCCAGGTCAGGTAAGACAGGCCAGCGCTCAGCCCTGGCCCGGGAAGGCAGCCTCCTCCCGCCCGCCCAAGGGGTTCCAACCCAGCACACTTTCTCCCCAAAGCAGGACGCTGCCTTATTGCGGTGTGACGCCACTCACCCGCTCCTGGGGACGGCACCAGAGGGACACGGCACAAGCCATCAAGCCGCTGTCTGGGAGCACCAGAGCCCTCTGGGGACTCTTCTGCACCACGGGGCCCCTGAGAGAGAAAACAGGAGACAGAAGAGATGGTGAGACATTCCATCCGCGGGGCCCCTGAGAGAGAAAACGAGAGACAGAAGAGATGGTGAGACATTTCATCCACGGCGGGGCTGGCTGGGGGCAGCAAGTTACACTGAGACGGAGCCCTTTTGCCCTGGGGAAAAGCGCACACCAAAGAAAGACCCGCTGAACAGAATTCTCAAGTCAAACAGAGGGAAAAAAAGCAGATTTGAGGAGCACAACATAGGGACAGACTACCACAAGGCCTCTTCTGCGTGGTACTAAAGCGTAAACACCCCCCACACGCCAAAGCTATTCCATAACCGTGTGTTTCATGTCATCGTTCCATCGCTATTTCAACATATTTCAACACGCAGCAATGGCTATTTCTGCGCGGATCAACAGCCAGAGAAGCCAAACCTTTCCTCTCCCTCTGGCCAGACGCACCTTTCACCTCCGCGCACACCGAGAGGCGTTCGGACACCCCAAAGCGATGGGCTACCAAATCCCAGGGGAACCCGCCGCGTTCCCAGCCCTGACACTTCTCAGCAGATGAACCCGAACAGCTCTGCCCCGGGCGGTTTTTCCCCGCCAGGTGCTCATTTAGTTTCTGCCCCTCAGACCGTTCTCGCCGCGTTTCCTCCCCCCGGCCCTGCCGAGGCCGCGCGCACCGAGCTCAGCGCCCGAGCAGAGGCACCGATTCCCCTCCGAGCACCCACCGGTTCTTCCCCCGGCACCCGATCGCCCGCTCAGCCCCGCTGCCGGCTCCCCGCCCCGCTGGGACGAGCGGCCGGGCCCGAAGACCCCCCCGGGCCCAGGCGCCGGCGGCCGCGGCCGGGCCCTTCCCGCCGCAAGGGGAAGAGCGTCCCGGCGCGGGCCGGGGCCGGGGCAGCTGCGGCGAGGACCCCGCTCGAGGGGCCCGTGCCAGCGCCTGACCCGCGCGGGCGCGTTCCAGCGGTGCCGCGGGCGGGCGGCAGCCGGCGGTCGGCCGGGACGCCCTGGGCACGGCAGGACCCCGCCCGGAAGCCGCGGCCCTGAGGAGGAGCCGGGGCCGGAGCCAGCGCCGGGGCGGGGCCGTGCAGCCGCGCTTCCTCTCGGAAATAAACCCTTTTTCTGCCCAATTCAAGCCGTGCGGCCGCGTGCGGTGGGAGCCACCGGTGTTGGGCGCTGCGGGTGTGATCGGTGCCGCGCGGAAACACCCTTTGGGGAGTAGACGGGGCACAGTTTGTGTGACCGGCGGGCGCAGAGCGGTAGGAAATAAGGTCTCTTTGTTTGTCTTTGTCGGGGGGGTATTGGGGGGGCTCTGGCGGAGGGGTTTGAGGCGTTGTGGGGCTGCGTTGGGTTTCTTGAGGGGTTTGTAAGGGGCGGGGGGTGTTTTGTTAAAGTACAGCCGATACTCGTCCCGCAGCAGCTGCCCTGTAGGAAGCCGCGTCCCGTAAGAGCTGGGAGACACCCGCGGGTTCTTTCCGGGGGAGGACAGCCCGGCCATGGGAGTTCCAGCAGAAGAGGGGCAGGAAGAAGGAAGGAGAAAGAGGCATCGGACCTGTCAAATTCTCCCGGCAGCGCCGAGAGCTGCGGTGAGTCCCGGCCCTCGGGGCCCTGTCCCCGCTCTGGTGCGTCCCGCTCCCTCCTGTCCCTCTCCTCCCTCCTGCCCCTCTCCTCTCTTTTCTGTGCTGCTGTGATTTCTGTCCCCTCTGCCCCACCCCCCCTTTCCTATACCTCTCCTCTGCTTTATTCTTCTGTCCTGCTCCCCCTTCCACTCTCACTTTTTCTCTCTCTTGTCCTGCTGCTCTCTTTTATTATTTCTCTCTGAGCTTTTGTCCTGCTCCTTCTCCCTCCTTTTCTTAGTCTTCCATCTCTGTCCTTAGTGCCCTCACTTTTTAGACTTTCATTCTACATCTTTTAGTTCGCTGTCCCTATTTTGTGTTTCCTTAGTGCCATCACTTCTTAAATTTTCTTTTCTATACCTCTGTTCTAGTTCACTGCCCCTGTGTCATAATTTTGTTCTTTATTTCACCAATGCCTCTTGCTTTTAAAATGTTCTTTTTCCCTTCAATGTCTTCTTAATGAGTTCTTTTCTTTCCTTAATGCCCTCTCTTCTTAGATTGTCCCCTCTTTTGTTTGCTGTTGCTACTTTTTAGTTGCAGGGCGTGGTTGGACCAGATGACCTGCAAGAGTTCCTTTCCCACCTCAACCGTTCACATCCAGAGCCATGAGCTACCACAGGCGGGAGAAAGTTGCCCCAGGCTTCAAGGCCATCCCGAGTGCCTGCTGCTTTACTCCAGCCGCAGCGCTCCTGAAGAAGAGGAGAAGGTAATTTTGCACTTGTCAGGGCTTTTAGGGCTCAGTGGTCGTGCTGGCACACGGTTGGGTGGTGTGAAGGGACAGTCTGAGAGGGCGCCTGAAATGCCCTTGCAGGGTGGAGGGCAGCAGGAAAGCGGGGGGTTAGAGCTGGAGAGGGACTGCCCTGGGCTGGGGGGCGGTGTGCCCATGGGTGCCAGCACCTCAGCTGCTGCGTGTGGCTGTCGGCATTGCGGGAGCCGTGGGGGTGAGGGACTTTACTCTGCCTCCCCCAGAAAGCTCTGGCTGACGACGTTACGCCACACCAGAGACTGCAGCCGTCAGCACTACGGGATGCTGATAATGACCAGCACAGGCCTCGCTGTCCTGTCGTTTTCCCTGCTGCTTGCAATGGATCTGCAGAGGCCTTGCAGGTCCCAAATACCCCTGAAGTCTGCCCCAGGCTGCCCAGCTGCTGCTCCAAAGCTGCCAGCAGCCCCCTAACTCTCCCAAACCCTTTCTCAAAGCTCCTAGTGGCCCCCAAACACTCCTCAAAGGCCCCCTAAATCCCTGTTTCCATTCCGCTGTCTGTCTGCCCGTCCCTCTTTTCTTCTCCCAGTCCCCTGTATGGATTCCTGTTCCTCTGCCAAGCTGAAGGCCCAACATTCCTTTGTGTTTTGTCAGGCCTTTGAGGTGCCAGGAGCTGGTGGGTGCTCCGTGAAGTCGGTCAGCAGTGAATGGAAGGTGCTGTTGATCTGCCTCATTCAGACGAAGTCTGACATCTCTCCGGAGATTCTCGTCGCCGAGGCACGGGGCTGTGGATGTGCCCTGGGGGAGCATCAACAGGCCGAGATGCTGCGGGGAGGGTGCGGTTGGTAGTGACAGTGCTTGTGGGGAAGGGGTCAGGAAGGTAGAGATGGGAGTCTCCAAGGGCTTGGGTGCTAGGACAGGTGCCCATGGCAGGTAGTCGGGAGTCGCTGTTCCTGTCTGCCCTCCCCATCGGCGCAGGCCGTTCTCTGTGTAGGCTGTTGGTGCCTCTTGCTCGCCCGTGCCCAGATGGGGCTGTCGCCTGGTGGGGCTGACTCGTGAGTGTGATACCAGCACAGAGCCTGATTTCCTGTTGAATCTGTGTGATGCAAACAGGTCTCCTCCTTGCATCAGCCTCCTTCTGCTCCTCTCCCACCTCTCTGCAGCAGCAGCTTGCGCTTCCCTCGGCCCTCGGGCACGCTGTTGAGTCCCGGGGCTTTCCTGCAGGGTCTGTCCCACTTGAGCCACTTGTGTGCGTGAGGCAGCCTATGAAAGTGGAGTGGAACCTTGCTTCTCTCCTTGTCCTGGCTCCAGGCTGCCGTTAGTCTGTCTAGGGCTTGGAGTTTTAGAGGCTGCTTTCTGAATGGTCTGGAGGAGACCAGGTGCCGTGGGTATGGTGTGCCTGCTGCTTCTGTGGGAGCAGGGCTGGGGCAGGCTCGGTGCAGAAGCAGAGCTGGGCTGTGGGAGACAGAGCCCTGGAGCGGGGGCTGGCTTCCTTGCTCTCCGGGGAAGGAGATGGCGTTTCTGGTGGCAGTGGGCTGAGCAGGCTCTTGGGCACGGCAGCGGAAAGTCACCCCGGAGTCTGAGAGCTCTTAGCCTTCCTTCTCTTGCCTGTGTTGAAAGCGGATACGTGAGGGGGCTGCTTGTTCCCCCTTGCTCCGTTAGGTGTTTTTTCATGCCAAGTAAGACGCTTCTAACCTTGCAGTGTCTGTCTGTGCTCCAGTTTCCCCGAGGAGTACCATCCCCAAAGGCTGAAGGCAGCTGGGTGCCTGAGCAGTTTGGTAGCTTGGACTAGAAACTGCTCACAGCATGGTCAACAGCGTGTCTAGTTTACATCATCAATATTTCCCTGTCTGTGGTGCTTTGTGCTGTCTCCTGCGTAGCCTGGGTGACAGAAACGTTGGGTGCTGCACGCGCCGTGGTGCTGATGGCGTGGCAGGGGGGTGCAGTGGAAGTGCAGCTTAGTACAGGCCGATGTGTTGCTTCTTGCACATGGTCACGTTTGAACGGAGGCTAAAGCCAAGCTTATAAACAGCAACTGTGAAGTGTTGGGGACGTGTCTCGCAGTTCTGCTGTGCTCACAAAGGCAGGGGAAGTGTTTTTAAGCCGTGGGCAGGAATTCCTGGGCTTCTCTTTCCTGTTTCCCTGCTCACATGTGCTTTGTTTTTTCTTGCATGAAACTGAGGGCTTGGAGGTTTTCTTGGGCAGCTTTTTGTTTAGAATTTCTTGTTGAGGGTTTCTCACTGAGGCGTTCTGGGTTTTTTTTCTCCCCCGGCTGGGTTTTTTCCCCCTGCTTCCGGCCGCTCAGCGAGGCGACGATCATTGCCGATGTTTGGACGCGGAGTGGTCTCGGGCCGGGGTTTTTGCAGGCTGGGGGATTTTGGAGGCCCCTGGGAATGCTGTTCCTGGCCTCATGTGTGTCTTAGTAGTCTTTAAACAGTTACAAATGGAGGTAGTAAAGACATGATGCTAATAGGGGGGTGTGGAATGACCGTAAATCTGTGAGGTCATGGTGGTAGGTAAAGCTCTCCTTAGGGTTTGTGAAGTCCGTAAGTGCTGTTGCGTCATGTCGGTTCAATAAGGGTGTGTTTGGTTCCAAGGTCTATTAAATAAGCAAAAGCTGGTTTGTAATGTGGCTTTAGTAAAGGTGTATTTGCTCTTGGTTCTCATGCTATTACAGAAGTAAGAGCTGGTTTGTAATGTAGCTTTAATAAAGGTGTATTTGTTGGGGTTGGCCCTGGGGGGTTGGTTTGGATGTCTGGCTTTGTCTCTCCCTGCCTCTGTCTTTGTGTGTTTGTGTCTCACTTTGTCACTCTCTGTGTCTGAGTTTGTCTCTCGTTCCTTCTCTGTGTCTGATTTTGTCTCTCTCTCTCTCTGTCTGCATCTGTCTTTCTTTGTCTTTTAGTTAATTGCAAATTAGCAGCACTAGAACATGGCTGTTGCCTGGGAGTAATGAATTAAAAATAAAAAGCCCAATCACTTCAATATTAATATATTACTCCCTGGTAATTTGGCCATGTTCTACTGCTGCACCGGACTTATTATTTTTCTTCTTTCAAGAATACTCCACATACACAACTGCACCCCGTGTACCACTTCACCAATCACCACCCCCACACCATTTCCTATGGCACCACCACATGACAGTCTGCACCCAGACCCACTGCACCACCGGGTGACTGTTTCCTCCCGGACCATGTTTAGGGTTGCACGGCCGGGTCCCTGTTCCCACCCAGACCTCCTTCATCCTTGCACCCCAGTCTGCATTTACACTTTACAGTTATGGCTACAGTTTAGGTGTTAAGGGTTACAGTTACGGTTACAGCCATTACAGTCATGTCCACGGGTTGTGATGACGGTCAGAGATGGGAGGAGAGGTAGGGTTCAGGCAGCCTGGGCAAGAGCCACAGCCCAGGCTGTGGGGGGGAGAACATGGGATAACACACATCAACATGGGATAACACACAGCCTCAGACATGGGTATGAGGGACATGGGGGGTCAGGTAGCCCAGGCACAAGCCACAGATGAGGCCCAGTCAGCCAGAACAGGGGAGAACATGGGATAACACGTGTCAACATGGGATAACACACAGCCTTAGACATGGACATGGGGCTCAGGCAGACCAGGCAGGAGCCACAGCCCAGGCCCTGAGGGGGAGAACATGGGATAACATGGGAATACTTGGGAGAACATGGGATAGCATGTGCCAATATGGGATAACACACAGCCTTGGACATGGGTGTGGTGGACATGGGTGGTCAGGCAGCCCGGGCAGAAGCCACAGACCAGGCCCTCAGGGTGCAAACATGTGATAACATGGGATAGCATGGGTCAACATGGGATAACATGCAGCCTTGGTCATGGGTGTGGTGGACATGGGTGGTCAGGCAGCCCGGGCAGAAGCCACAGACCAGGCCCTGTGGGCCAGAACACGGGATAACATGGGGCAACATTGGATAACACAGGTCAACATGGGATAACATGCATCAACTTGGGATAACATGCATCAACATGGGATAATATGCAGCCTTGGACATGGGGCTGAGTACACGGGAGGATATGGAGTGGTCAGACAGCCCAGGCAGGAGCACAGACAAGGCCCTGTGGCCAAGAACATGGGATAACATGGGATAACATGGGTGCACATGCAGCCTCAGGCATGGGTGTGGAACATGGGGCGACATGGGGCATCAGGGAGCCCTGACAGGAGCTGCAGCCCAGGCCCTGAGGAGGAGAACACAGGAGAACATGGGAGAACATGGGATAACATGCATCAACATGGGATAACACACAGCCTCAGACATGGGTGTGGGGGGTCGGGCAGCCCATCCCAGCGCCTAAGAGTAAAGTGTTCGTTAGGCTCCGACAAATAAAAGTGTGCGCGGAACGGAACGGGCTTCACACCGGGTTTGGCTTTGTCATCACACGCACAGCTCGGGGTTGTAGTGACGAGCGCCGGGACAAGAGGGAACGGCCTCAGGCTGCCCAGGGCAGGGTTAGGCTGGCTCTTAGGAGGGATTTCTGTCCAGAGGGGCTGTTGGGCGTTGGGAGGGGCTGCCCAGGGCAGGGGGGGAGTCCCCATCCCGGGAGGGGTTGAAGAGTCGGGGTGACCCAGCGCTGAGGGATCTGGTGGGGTTGGGACCGGTCAGGGGAGGTTCGTGGTGGAGCTGGAGGAGCTTCAGGGGCTCCTCCAAACCCTAAACCTAACCACTAAACCCAGCCCTAAACCTAACCACTAAACCCAGCCCTAAACCTAACCACTAAACCCAAACCCTAAACCTAACCACTAAACCCAAACCCTAAACCTAACCACTAAACCCAGCCCTAAACCTAACCACTAAACCCAAACCCTAAACCTAACCACTAAACCCAGCCCTAAACCTAACCACTAAACCCAAACCCTAAACCTAACCACTAAACCCAGCCCTAAACCTAACCAATAAACCCAAACCCTAAACCTAACCACTAAACCCAAACCCTAAAGGTAACCACTAAACCCAACCCTAAACCTAAACCTGACACTAAGGGTCACTGTCCACTAGAGGGAACCCTAACCCCAACCGTAAATCTAAACCCAATACTAACCCAAACACATTATACTAGCCCTAAAGGCTAACCAAAATACTAAATCTAACCACTAAACCCAACCCTAAACCTAACCCTAACCCCAATCCTAGCCCTAAGGACCACCTTCCACTAGAGCCTGATCCCTGTCGAGTACAAAGGCAGACAAACTGATACTTAATCCCCTGAATACCAAGAGCAAAATCCATCTGAACCTTCTCCTCTTCCTAGGAGAGATGTCGAGCCTTCCAAGGAGCCGTTCACCTCCTCCTAATCTGCGTGTTTAAACTAAATCAGGTGAATCAGCCCCAGAAGTGCTGGTTTTATCTCTGTGACGGGCACTTTGGTCACCACAGCTCTTGGGTGAGGGGACTCCAGTCCGTGACACCTTCTCATGGTGGCCCCCGAGGCTTCCTGGGCCTCCTGGTCACTGCGGGGCGAGTGTCCAGAGGTCACCTTGGTTTAGTCCTTGCTTAGGCTGGGTTGGGTCGGGTTTAAGGTGGGACAATACTGAGGAGGACGCAGCCAAAGGTGGAGATGCCAAAACCCAAGGAAAGAAGCGGCAAAGTCCGTCCCTACCGATGGGCGCGGGACCAGCGTCGGCTCAGCCCGTGGTCAAGGCCAAAGAGGTGGGGGTGGGGTGGGGTGTCAAGGGTCAAGGACACCCCAAGGTCAAGGACAAGCACGGGGCGGGCGAGGTTGTCCCCGAGGTTGTCCCCAGTGGACCTGGCGGGAGCTCGCGGGGGCAGTGGGATGTCCCTGAGGGGCCCCCCAGGGCCACCCAGGCTGTGTCTCCTCTGGGGGAGGGCGTTGGCCACCACGGGGGGGGCCACAGGGCCACCGGGGCCTCGAGCCACTGGCTGGTCCAGCTGGGCACCCGCCCCCCCCCCCCCCCCCCCCCCCCCGCACTGGTCTCAGTGGCTGCACTGGGGGCTCCTCTGGGCCCAGCCCCCACCGTTCAGCTGCCGGCTGGATCCGGGCGTTGAGGGAGGGGGGTTGGGGGGAGCACACGCCATGGACACGCCACAGACACGCCATGGACATGACATGGACACATCATAGACACGTCACGGACACACCATGGACACATCATGTGCACGCCACGGACATACCATGGACACGCCTTGTGTACACCGTGCACATGCCGTGCACACACCACGCACACGTCATGCTAATGCCATGTATACACCGTGCACGCATCATGCACACGCCATGGACACACCATGGACACACCATGGACATGCCCTGGATGCGTCGTGCACACGTCATGTACCCGCCATGGACATGTCATGCACGCACCATCCACATGTCATGTTCGTGCTATGTGTACAGCATGTACATGCCATGAACACGCCATGGGCACGTCATGCACATGCTGAGCACATGCCATAGACACGGCACAAACACACCATGGGCTGGCCTTGTGTACACCATGCACATGCCATGCACACGTTATGCTCATACTATGTATACACTGCACATGCCATGTACACGTCAAGCACACGCCATGGACACACCAAGCACATGCCATGGACATGTCACGCACATGCCATGGACACACCATGGGCCCGTCACGCACACACCAAGTACATGCCATGGACACACCAAGTACACGCCATGGACACACCATGGACATGTCAAGCACACACCATGGACATGTCACAGGCATGTCATGTACACACCAAGCACACACCATAGACACGTCATGGACACACCAAGCACACACCATGGACACATCATGCACATGCCATGGACACACCATGGGCCCGTCACGCACACACCAAGTACATGCCATGGACACGCCATGCACACGCCAAGCACACGCCATGGACACATCATGCACATGCCATGGAGACACCATGGGCCCATCATGCACACACCAAGTACATGCCATGGACACGCCATGGGCCTGTCATGCACACACCATGGACACACCATGGACACACCATGGACATGCCCTGGATGTGTCATGCACACGTCATGTACCCGCCATGGACACGTCATGCACGCACCATCCACACGTCATGCTCGTGCTATGTGTACAGCATGTACATGCCATGAACACACCATGGGCATGTCATGCACATGCTGAGCACATGCCATAGACACGGCACAAACACACCATGGGCTGGCCTTGTGTACACCATGCACATGCCATGCACACGTTATGCTCATACTATGTATACACTGCACACACCATGCACACGTCAAGCACATGCCATGGACACGTCAAGCACATGCCATGGACATGCCACGGACACACCAAGCACACGCCATGGACATGTCATGCACATGCCATGGAGACACCATGGGCCCGTCATGCACACACCAAGTACACGCCATGGACATGCCATGGACACGCCATGGGCCCATCACACACATGCCAAGCACATGGCATGGACATGCCATGGACACACCACGGACACACCATGGGTCTGTCACGCACACACCAAACACACACCATGGACACATCATGCACATGCCATGGACACGCCATGGGTCCGTCACACACACTCCAAGCTCACGCCATGGACACGCCACGCACATGCCACGGACATGCCATGGGCCCATCATGCACATGCCATGTACATGCCATGGACACGCCAAGCACACGCCATGCTCATGCCTCGTCTCCATCCCGCCCCGCCCCCTCGCCCCTCCCCCCCCCCGACACCCCGCCGTCCCGGCTCTCCTGCCCCTCTCCCCCCCAATCTCTCCCGGCCCATGACGTCATGCCCCTCCCCCCACCCCTCCCCCCCCCCGCCCCGTTCCCCGGTGTCCGGGCGTTCCCGCTCCCCCCGCCCCCCCCCGGGGACCGTGACTCACGGCAGCCGCTCCCTCCCCCTCCCCCCCCTCCCCCCCCCTCACATCTGGAGTCGCTTAACAGCTGGAGGAGGTGGGGGGAGGGGAGCCGGGCGTCCGGGAACATCCCCCCATCCCCCCCCCCCCAATAACCCCGATCTGCCCCTCCCCCCGCCCCCCCAAAAGGGACCCAGGTGTCCGCGTGCCCACCCCCACCCCCCGGTCCCCCCCCACCCCCCGCCCCTCCCCCTCCCCCCCAGAAGGGACCCAGGCGTCCGGACGGGGGGTTCAGCCCTTTATTGCCCCCGCCCCTCCCCCACCCGGGGACAGGGACGGGGGGAGGGGCCGGGATGGGGGGAACCCTGCGGGGGGAGGGGGAGCAATCCCAGTTTGGGGTCCTTTCCCAGTCTGGCGGCAACAGGGCCCAGTTTGGGGGGGTGCTTTCCCAGTTTAGACTCCCAGTTTTGGGGGAGGGGGGTCCCTCCCAGTTCTCCCAGTTTGGGGTGGGGGTGCGGTATGGGGGAGCCCTGCAGCTTTGGGGGGGAGGTATCTCAGTTTAAGCCTCCGATCCCAGTTTGGCCGGGGTCCCAGTCCCAGTTTGGGGGGGGGGTCCCTTCCCAGTTTGAGGGGTCCCTTCCCAGTTTGGCCGGGTGCCTCCCAGTTTGGGGGGGGGGGGGTGCCTCCCAGTTGGGGGGGGGGGGGGGGTCCCTCCCAGTTTGCCACCCCCACCCCCAGCACCTTCACCCACGGGGGCTTGGGAGGGGCACCCTGGGGACCCTCCTCAGCCCCCCCAGTGCTCCCAGTACCACCAGTACACCGCCCAGTGCCACTGGTAGTGCCATCAGCAGCCCCCCCCGAAGGGATCCAGGCGGCCGGGGGCCGGGAGGAGGCCTGGGGGCAACTGGGGCAACTGGAGGGGCAACTGGGGGAGCAACTGGGGGGTCCTTGGCTTGGGGGGGGGTAACTGAGGCAACTGGGGGGTCCTCAGCTCTGGGAGGGGTAACTGGGGAGTCCTTGGCCCTGGGGAGGGCAACTGGAGGGTTCTTGACTGGGGGGGGGGCAACTGGGGGGGTAATTGGGGCAACTGGGGGGTTCTTGGCTTTGCGAGGGGCAACTGGGCGGGTAATTGGGGCAACTGGAGGGTCCTTGGATCTGGGGGGGGAACCTGGGGTAGTAACTGGGGCAACTGGGGAGTCCTTGGCCCTGGGGGGGGCAACTGGGGGGTTCTTGGCTCTGGGGGGGGCAACTGGGGTGGTAACTGGGGCGACTGGGGGGTTCTTGGCTTTGCGAGGGGCAACTGGGGTGGTAACTAGGGCAACTGCAGGGTCCTTGGCTCTGGGGGGGGAAACTGGGGGGATAACTGGGGAAACTGGGGAGTTCTTGGCCCTGGGGGGGGCAACTGGGGGATGCTTGGCTCTGGAGGGGGCAACTGGGGTGGTAGCTGGGGCAACTGGGTGGTTCTTGGCTTTGTGGGGGGCAACTGGGGAGGTAGCTGGGGCAACTGGGGGGTCCTTGACTCTGGGGGGGAAAACGGGGGGGGTAACTGCGGAGTCCTTGGCCCTGGGGGGGGCAACTGGGGGGTTCTTGGATGTCTGAGGGGCAACTGGGGGGTTAACTGGGGCAATTGGGGAGTCCTTGGACTGGGGGGGGGCAGCTGGGGGGGTAACTGGGGCAACTGAGGGCGTAACTGGGGCACCTGGGGGTGTTCTGTGGAGGGGGGAGGCGGTTGGGGCGGCAACTGGGGGCAACTGGGATTTAGAGGGGGCAACTGGGGGGGCAGTAAGGGGGTCCCTGGAGGTGGGGGGTGCAGTTGGAGGGTCTCTGGCTCGGGGGGGAGCACTAGAGAGATCCTGGGGGATGGAGGGGACAGTTTGGGGGTCCCTATAGGGCCCGGGGTGGGGGCTGGCTCTATAGGGCTCCCTGGGGTCAGTCTGGGGGTCCCCAAGTCTATAGGGGTCCCTGGGGACAGTTTGGGGGTCCCAGGTTCTATAGGGTTCCTGAGGCTCGGTCTGGGGCTCTCCAAGTCTATAGGGGTCCCTGGGGTCAGTTTGGGGGTCCCCAACTCTATAGGGCTCCCTGGGGTTAGTTTGGAGGTCTCCAAGCCCATAGGGGTCCCTGGGGTCAGTTTGGGGGTCCCAGGTTCTATAGGGTTCCTGGGACTCCCTCTGGGGATCCCCAAGGCTATAGGGGTCCCTGCCATTAGTTTGGGGGTCCCCAACTCTATAGGGGCCCCTGGGGATAGTTTGGGGGTCCCCAAGCCTATAGGGCTCCCTGGGGTCAGTTTGGGGGTCTCCAAATCTATAGGGGTCCCTGGGGGCAGTTTGGGGGTCCCCAAGCCTATAGGGGTCCCTGGGGTTAGTTTGGGGGTCTCCAAATCTATAGGGGTCCCTGCCGTTAGTCTGGGGGTCCCCAAGCCCATAGGGCTCCCTGGGGTCAGTTTGGGGGTCCCAGGTTCTGTAGGGTTCCTGGGGGTCTCTCTGGGGATCCCCAAGGCTATAGGTGTCCCTGGGATCAGTTTGGGGGTCTCCAAATTTATAGGGGTCCCTGGGGACAGTTTGGGGGTCCCCAACTCTATAGGGCTCCCTGGGGTCAGTCTGGGGGTCCCCAGCTCTATAGGGCTCCCTGGGGTTAGTTTGGAGGTCTCCAAGCCCATAGGGGTCCCTGGGGTCAGTTTGGGGGTCCCAGGTTCTATAGGGTTCCTGGGGCTCCCTCTGGGGGTCCCCAAGTCTATGGGGATCCCTGGAGTCAATCTGGGGGTCCCAAGCCCTGTGGGGGTCCCAGGGCTCAGTCTCGGCATCTGGAGCTCTATTGGGGTCCCTGGGCTCATTCTGGGGGTCCCTGTCCCTATAGGGGTCCTCATAGGGGTCCCAGGGCCTGGTTTGGGGGTCCCCCCCCCTACGGAGACTCCCCGGCTCGGGATCCCCATAGGGGTCTGAGGGGAGCGTATAGGGGTCCCAGCCCCCCCCCTGAGGCTCCTCATCCCCATAGGGGTCCATATAGGGGTCCCCATAGATGTCGGGGTCCCAGAGCTCCGTTTCGGGGTCCCACAGCCCCGGGTTGGGGTTCTCGTCCCTATAGGGTGGGGCCGGGCCCCTATAGGGGCCCCTGTAGGCGTCGGGGTCCTCCAGGTCCGTGTAAGGGTCCCCGTAGGGGTCGGGGTCCTCGTCCCTATAGAGGTGGGCAGGGGCAGGGGGGGAGTCACCGTATGTGGCGGGGGCCAGCGGTGAGCTGGGTGAGTCCTCGTGCAAATCCTCGTGCAAAGCCTCGTGCA